>NC_053154.1:104485208-104665208 GCF_016835505.1 Polypterus senegalus
AATGTCTTCCAGACAGAGAACCCAATCACAAGCCTTCACATTGTGTGTTATGAACCTTTGGTTGGGCAAATATAGGGTTGTTGTTTCTGACTTTTGAAATTTCCTTTTATTGTTATGACAGTGATGGTTTCCACAATTGAGTGGTAGGGATTCATTTGCACGGTAACCTTGGTTATAGTTGCCATATTCATGATCCGTCATCATGATCCAGCTAGGTAAGATGGCAGCTTACATTAGCTTGTTATCCTCTCATTAAACGTAAGATAAAAAAACAAAGATCTCAGTTATCAGTTAGGGTAAAATAAAACAGGTTAGCCTGAGGACGTTTTTGCTCTGGATCCGGTGCTTATGTCTTGTGTTTTGGTTTAAACGCTCAGTTATGTTTGCTACTTTTGGCTTTTCTTAGACAGTTGCCTGTTTTCCAGATACTTCTTAATGAACCTTTTGGATTCCTCCATTTTCCATTTTTTCACTGCTGTCTCTTAAGCCATTTAATATCTATGACTACTCCCTCTTACTGGAATGATCTTAATATGGTGCAACCTCATAATGATTTGTTGACTGCTACACTTCATCATAAATTGATTTAAAGCAGGTTATTGATATCGGTCAATCAGACCATTTCCTTCTACTATTTAATATTGAAATAGAGCTAGAAAACACTCATGAGAAGCATTTTGTTAAAAAACGCTTCTTTGACTCATCAGCAGCTTTAAAGCTTACAACTATTCTAAGCAATCAGTCCGTTTATAGTGCCAACTATAATAGCGAGGATAATGTAAATAGTAAAGTGGAAAACTTTAATTCTAAAGTAAGAGCTGCTGTTGACATAGTTGCACCTGAAAAGACAGTTAAAAAATCTTCTAGTATTTTTATTCCATGGAAGACCCAAAGAGTGTCTGATTTAAAAAGAACATGTCGTAGAGCTGAGCGTAAATGGAGGAAAACTAAACTAACTATCCATTATGAGATATTGAAGGCTAAAATAACAGAATACAATAACACTGTCCGTCTTGAGAGGCGCTGCTATTTCTCTAATATTATAAATAACAATGCTAGTAATCCCAGAGTCTTATTTTCTACAATTGATCGTCTGTTAAACCCAGGTAACACAAAGGAATGCCCCCAGAATACTTCCAGTGAAACCTGTGAGAACATTGCTGTATTTTTCAATCAAAAAATTAATGATATTAGAGATAACATAGTATATCTCCCCAACACTGCAGAACCTCCAAAGCCCCGGTACTCCATTATAAACAAATTAAATTCTTTCACCAGGATAGATTTACCTGAATTACATAGTATAATCTCTCAACTGAAACCCTCCACCTGTGTCCTTGACCCAATACCAACAAGGTTTTTCAAAGAAATATCAGGCGTGCTAATTGACAATATTCTGGACATAGTTAATTCGTCATTAGATACGGGGGTCTTTCCAGACTGTCTTAAGACTGCTGTAGTTAAACCCCTGCTCAAGAAAAATAATCTTGACCCTCTGCCTTTGAAAATTTTAGACCCATCTCCAACCTGCCCTTCTTAAGTAAAATTCTAGAGAAGGCAGTCATTATGCAGTTAAATGACCACCTAAATAAACATGCTATTCTTGATAAATTTCAGTCAGGTTTCAGAACAAATCACAGCACAGAAACTGCACTCGTTAAAGTAGTAAATGACTTGCGGTAAATGCAGACAGAGGCCATTTATCTGTTCTCATCCTCTTAGATCTGAGTGCTGCATTTGACACCATTGATCACAATATTCTTAGAAATCGCCTTAGTCAATGGGTGGGCCTCTCTGGCAGTGTCTTAAATTGGTTTGAATCCTACCTGGCAGGTAGAAAATTCTTTGTGAGTTGTGGTAATCACATCTCAAAGACACATGATATCCGATATGGTGTTCCACAAGGCTCTATCCTGGGTCCGCTGCTTTTCTCAATCTATATGCTTCCGTTAGGTCAGATTATCTCAGGTTACAACGTGAGCTACCACAGCTATGCTGATGACACACAGCTGTACTTATCAATAGCACCTGATGACACCGACTCTCTCAATTCACTAACACAATGTCTTACTGGTATTTCTGAATGGATGAATAGTAATTTTCTCAAACTAAATAAAGAGAAAACTGAAATTTTAGTAATTGGCAATAATGGATTCAGCGAGGTTATCAGAAATAAACTTGATGCACTAGGATTAAAAGTTAAGACGGAAGTAAAAAACTTAGGGGTAACCGTTGACTGTAATCTGAATTTTAAATCGCATATTCATCAGACCACTAGGACAGCATTTTTTCACTTAAGAAACATAGCAAAAGTTAGACCTCTTATATCATTGAAAGATGCTGAGAAATTAATTCACGCTTTTGTTTTCAGTAGACTAGATTACTGTAACGCACTCCTCTCAGGACTACCCGAAAAAGACATAAATCACTTGCAACGAGTGCAGAATGCAGCTGCTAGAATCTTAACTAGGAAAAGAAAATCCAAGCACATTTCTCCAGTTTTGATGTCACTACACTGGTTGCCTGTGTCATTCAGGATTGACTTTAAAATACTGCTTATGGTTTATAAAGCCTTAAATAATCTCGCTCCATCTTATATATCGGAATGCCTGACACATTATATTCCAAATCGTAACCTTAGATCTTCAAATGAGTGTCTCCTTATAATTCCAAAAGCTAAACTTAAAAGAAGTGGTGAGGCGGCCTTCTGCTGTTATGCACCTAAAATCTGGAATAGCCTGCCAATAGGAATTCGCCAGGCTGATACAGTAGAGCACTTTAAAACACTGCTGAAAACACATTACTTTAACATGGCCTTTTTATAACTTCACTTTAACTTAATCCTGATACTCTGTATGTTCAATTCATAACAATAACTATTTATAGTGGCTCTAAAATCCGTACTGACCCCAACTCTCTCTTCTGTTTCTTTTTCCGGTTTCTTTGTGGTGGCGGCCTGCGCCACCACCACCTACTCAAAGCATCATGATGCACCAACATTGATGGACTGAAAGCCAGAAGTCTACGTGACCATCATCATCAGGTCCTTCCATGAAGACCCTAAATACAAAGAGGACTGTTCGACTTATGTTAGGTAGATTGCCCAGAGGGGACTGAGCGGTCTCGTGGTCTGGAACCCCTACAGATTTTATTTTTTCTCCAGCTCTTGGAGTTTTTTTTGTTTTTCTGTCCACCCTGGCCATCGGACCTTACTTATTCTATGTTAATTAATGTTGACTTATGTTTATTTTTTATTGTGTCTTCTATTTTTCTATTCATTTTGTAAAGCACTTTGAGCTACATTTTTTTGTATGAATATGTGCTATATAAATAAATGTTGATTGATTGATTGATTGATTAAGCTTTTATTTTTATTGCTGGTGTGAATGGTGAGTTGTAGTCAAATAACTATGGTCCTCCAATAGATTTACCTAGGATTTCATTCACATCAAAAAAACTGTACATAGCAGTAATACTATTTTGACACTACCTAACATCACTCTGCCGAAGCTGTAAAATGAAACGCTCAATACAACCCTGGATTCTGACATTTACAATAATGCCTATCTTTCATTTCTTCCGTCGTCAAAGAAATAACTGCACTGACAGGACAGTTTATAAGCCCACTTAGTCATATCTAGTGTATGTAGATGTTGCTTTTGTTTTAATTTAAACATGCAACATTGTCATGATCAAATGGCACACTGTATATTATTCCATTGCCAACTGTCTACTCAAATGTAAAGTCATAAAGATCAACCTATCAGTTTTTTTTAACCCTATTCAGTTCAGGGAAGGACACAGAAATTCGGTTCATTATCCAGGCAAATCTGGTAAAAAAATAACTGAAACCATCACACTCATGCACAATTGCACTCAATCATACTGGTCAAATCTGAGTCACCAGTTACTTAAGTTGCATATCTTTAGCATTTGTGCACTTGCAGAAAACCCACACTGACATGAGGAGAACATGGAAATAAACACAGTAACCTGCAACTGGAAATGCAAGACTCTATAGCTATGAAACAGCAGTGGCAACTATGGCATCACCAGGTTTTTGGTTTCATAAACATGACTAAGAAATTTCTTTTGTGTTTGTGTGCAGTCAGTTTTGTACGGAAGCCGAGAGAGAATGTGCAATATCATTATTTTTTAAATTGTTTTCTCGAGATAACGGAGATCTCGAAAAAACAAAAGATTTTATTTTCTCAAAATTATGAAATAATTGTATCTAACGTTTAATGTTTAGCTTATTGAAGCCACGTCCTGTTTGAAATGGCAGAACAGCAGAACTGTATTGATCAGCATGTCAGATTTTTGTTCAATCAAGGGTTGACGCAGGTTGAAATATGTTTATATCTTAGTGTAGAAAATAATTACATTAGTGTCCACCATTTAAGAAGACAGTTAGCAAGGCTTCAGCTGTATAGGCATCACAATCTAAGTGAGCCTGATGCCAGGAGCAAAGGTTAAGTTTCGTTTTCTCGAGATCTCGATAAAATTAGTCTGTTATCTCGAGGAGACAATTTAAACAATAACGATACTGCACGTCCTCTCTTGGCTTCCGTAGTTTTGTACTCACATCCAAGTTAGTTTTTTC
This sequence comes from Polypterus senegalus, assembly GCF_016835505.1. NCBI lineage: Eukaryota > Metazoa > Chordata > Cladistia > Polypteriformes > Polypteridae > Polypterus > Polypterus senegalus. The sequence continues at coordinate 104,489,812 of NC_053154.1, forward strand.
TAAACAGTGCCTATTATATTCTAGATTCGTCTGGCTAACAATATTCAAGACAAAAAACTCCATCACTTTATATAAATGAATACAAAAAAATAAATCACCACCCCAGGCCTCTTCACAACCAGCTCAGAAATAAGGATAATATTGTCGGCCCTCCCTTAGACTACACTTCACCATTTCACATTTGATTCGAAATCAATCTGATTTTTTGTTAGTGAGTGAATGGATCCAAGTGAATAAGTTTAACTAAAGATATTCTAGCAGTTTCCTGGCTCACAACTTTGAAAGCTTTAAAAGACCCCACATCAGCATTAAAATCATCTTTTGTCACCCCCCAGGTAGTGTAGCAGTACCAGATTCAGTGAGCTATAATGGTGAAGAAGGCTTCAGGTTCATTTTACTAGCTTAAAGGCTCCATCTGGCTGATAATGTAAACAGTTATGTCTTTTAACATCACCATTGACCCTGGGAGTGATACAGTAATTCTTAGTGAGAAGACCAGTTTAGGTCTTATTGCTTGAGTCCAAGATATACAATCTTATACCATTGATGTGAAAACTTTAAACTAGTTTGAATACAATTCAACTTCAGTGCTAAAGAGCTTCCTGTACATTGCATTTACAATAAATACAGTGCATAGGTTTAACTGCATTTTACCTTTAAACAAACAACTACTAATCTTTTATTTCACATGTGGTACTGAAAAGTAAAAATACGTTGACATTTTTCCCCGAAGTTCCCAATAACCTACTGCTTTTCGAATTGTAAAAGAGAGAAAATTTGGCCACCAGTCAGGGTGCCTGCTTTTCAGATCTAAACATTTTTATAAGTCATTGAGGAGGTACTATTTCCACACATTGAGAATACCATTTTGAATGTATCCTCCTTTTTGCCGTAGAAGAATAACAAGAGCTCATCACTATGCCTCTTTTCTCTCCCCATTCAGTGTTCCAAAGTTTACGTGTCTTGATAATGGTCATTGTACTTGGCCTAGAATCTATTAGTCTAGTATTTGTCTCTGTTGGCTTGCAGTTTTTTTTCCCAGGTCTTATAGTTCATTAGGCCAGGATTGCATAGAGCATCAGTGTTTCTCAGTGTGACACGCAGGTACTCTGTATCTAGTTCTTTTTAAATTAGACTGAGATGACTGCTGCTGAAAGGTACTGATCCTCAAGGACAAATGTTTTTATTATTTTTCAATCACATTCTATAAAAATATGACTTTTTTCCTTGCAACATAAATGTAATTTATCATAGTATTCATAATCATAGTATTACCCAAAGCTCAGTTCTCTCCTCCCTTGCGTTCTCTGCCAGCAAACTGATTACCAGCATTGTGCTGGAGAGAAGCCCCCAAGATAAAGACTATGACGCACTTTCTAATAATAAACAAAGGCGCCTGCCTCGCCCCCATATGGCACTCCTAGTTTCCCATAATGCCCTGTACCATGTCATGATGGCTGGGGGCTTTAATACAGTCCAGATGCCAAATTGACACACCTCTTTCAGGTCAGGTTTCAACGCGGTTGCTGGTGGGAATACTGATAACAAACCCCCCAAAAAAAATTCCATCAAGAACAGGCATTCCAACATACTTTGGAGCCATCAATTATTTCTGAAATCTGTTTTGCCAAGCCTCTATTCCATTTACCACTCAAGCTTTTACATTCTTCCTTCTCAAACCAAGCTTAAGGTTATTAGCAGCACTTAAATCATTTCACTGTAAATGAAACCATGACAAAGATGAGATCTGGCAAATGTGTCGCTGTCCACACTCAAAAACATAAGGTGAGCTATGAATCTCTATGTGTATACATCACTGAGAGTTGACCATAAATACAAATACGACAGCCTTAACTTTTCGAGCTTTGGTCTCCCACAGGCCTCAAGAAATGGGTGCTGTTTAACTGGCTGAATTATACATTTTTACTTTCCTTAGACCCTCTTTAACATTGTCTATTCATCTTAAGTGGATATCCTGTTTTTGTTCCCGTGTATCTGTGTATGTACTATATGACAGTGCTTACCTGGGTCTAACTGTTTACTGTTTCTTCTGGTGAGGATCCCATTTGTCTAAGTCACTATTGCCAAGGAAATACTTCTTGCCTATGTGTTTATTCTGTTTTAAATTCTTTTGAAAATAGTCTATCTTGATAACTCACTTCTATTATTTTGTGTGAATATATTTACCTCTATTTGGAAATAATGACACAATCAAGGTTTAATAAGAATTAGTTTTTTTGGTACAAGACTGTAAAAAATGAATGTGTCCGGCTATTGTCTAAGATGGTTCCTGCTGTGCTTCTGATATTTTTAGGTCAGTCTGCAGTCTCCCATAACCCTAAAAAAGAGAAGCAGGTAACTAAAGGGATGGATACATGGATGTTGCACAGTTTTCTAAAAGTCACTTCTGTTAAGTAGTTTTGTTTTTTTATGTTTTCTGAAATTACCACTCCAGAAAAGCACAGCTTCAACTAGGCCAGTCTTTCTGAACCAAAAGTGAGTCGCAAGTTGCTATTGCTTATAATGGTTGTGGGTCACGAACTGGATTGCGCAATGCTCGCTGCTTCAAAGATCAGACCTCAGTTTACCAAGGGGACCCCCAAGGAAGCCACTTACATGTGAAAAAGTGGTTTGTGACACCAGAAAGTTTGGGAAACACTGGCCTAGGCCATACCACTCTTAAATAAAGATTATTTCAACCCATCCATCTGATTTTTAACATTAATTTGTACATTGCATGCCTCAGGAGAACCTACTCAGGTAGGTATAAGGCAGACAAAAATTCGGATGGGGTGTGCAGTTCATTGTATTGCACTTCATGGTGATGTAGGAGAAAAGTATAACAATCCAGAGTAAACACAGGTGAAAACAAGGAGAACATGCAAACTATACCAAGGACATGAACAAGTAAAGAACTGTACTCTGGTTCCTGAAGGTAACCCTAACACTTTTCTTTATTTATTGTTATTTATTTTTGAGAGTGCCATCAAACTTAACACATAAACTAGGAACTAGGGCCAACAAACTAAATGTGGTGCAGGGAGTCAACAAACTGAACAGAATGTAGAGATAGCACACACTCAACATAATGTATTTGACTGACTAAATATAACGTGGATATGCGACAGCTTACGACCCTAGTTAAAGGTAAAGAACTGAGAGCCAATTAACTGACTACAGAGAAAGGAACTGAGAACCCACATATCTAATATACTATGAAAAAGAGTGTTAACAACTTCATAACTGAATATGAACCTAGACCAAAGAAATTAAAAACAGGATAGAGGAAAGAATGCTTACAAATTAGGCAGGGTAAAGAAACACAAGCCTATAAAGTGTGTGAAGAAGTGAAGAACAACAAAGCTCAACAGAGCATATTCAAGATGAATGAAGTGTAAAGAAGAAATGGCCAACAATTTCAGGGCAGTGTGCAGGAGAAGAGAGAGTGGGCATCCTCAATGCGATATATAAAGACCCAAGAGCCAGTAAACTGACAACAGCATAAAGAAGTGAGTGCTGACAAACTGTACAAAGTAAAGAACCGAGAGCTGATAAACTGATTACAGGGCAAAGAAGTGAGAGCAAACTAACTCAACCGAGCATACAGAAGTATGAGTCAACAACCTGAATGCAGTGTATAGACAAAAAGCCTGTCTCCAGAACACAATATAAATGACTGTGTCAGAGGATGCTTTGGAAAAGTGAGAGCAGAGGGGTGATAAATTAAAAGCAGTTCTGTAACAGGTTGAGAGATGACCATTAAAGTGTTCCTAAAAATGGATTTTGGCTCTTAAGGTTATGTACTGTATGAATGAAAACATCTCCCATTTTAACCTATTCTTCAATCAAACTTAGTTACTTTGCCTAAGAAGTGTTTGCCACAATCAAGTAGCAGTATGCACATTTTTTTGCAGGCTTGTGTAGCTTATTGTTCATTAAGTAATTAAAACATGTAGGTCATGCATGTTTCATCAAAAGAAAATGCAATGGACCAATCTAAATTGATCAAAATGAAAAATTAATGTGCATTTTTTATGACTTTTTTTGTTTATGTGTGTTTTATCTATTGTTTGGTGTCCTTGAGTGTTTAGAAAGGCGCACACAAATAAATCAAAAATGTATTATAAGGCAGGGATAATTGAGCAACATAAAGTTTAGATGAATGTGATTTCAGATTGAGCCCAAAATTGGCAAATCTATTGGCTTTCTATCTGCTTATCCACCCATTTTAAGAATCCATTTTATCGGTATGGACTTACAGGAAGCTAGAATATATTCTGCCTGCATTTGGAGCACAAATTTTGGACAGAATGGCAGTCTATAATACCAGGTGAAACTGGAGCAAATCAACTTAGCATTTAGGTCTTTGGGATGAGAAAATAAGGAGCATGTGCAAATTACAGAAACCCGGTGTCATTGACCAAACACACTGAAGTCCCTAGAGGCATGAAATACCTAAACAAATTAAGATTTTAATTTTGAATCAAAGAGAAAAGATTAAAGGTTGCAATGAGGTTGTTGTAGTGGAAAGTAGAAAAATAGGATATGCATTTTACCTTGAAAATGCTACGTGAGGGGTCACTGTTACAAGAACACAACTGTGTAGGGGTGTACTGTGGGTAAATAAGGGATACAGTTTGTCATCAAGAGATGAATCAGGTGTTCAGGCTGATTAGTGCAAAGCCCATAATGCTGCTAGACTGATTCACAGAGCTTAGCAAGCGGTTCACTCAGTATAATATAAATTTAAATGATCACAGTCTCTTTAAATCCACTGACTCTCCAGAAAATAACCTGTACCTCCAAAGAGCTGCCCTCCCCCAAACCAGCTGTGAAACTTAGCCACAGTGACATAATTGTTATCTCAGTTTCAGGACAATCTGACTCATAGACAGACAAGGTCCAGCTTGTGCCCTGGCCAAGTCAATGCACTTGTTGTGACTTCAGCATATAATACTCCATTCTGGGAAGGTCAAAGCTGAAACAAACATTGACAGACGACAAGCAAAGGCCCTCTGTTCTGTACAAACACTGGCTGCTTGTTGGAAGAGCATCAGGCGCTGAAAAAACGAAAGTTTGAAAACGCAAGACCTGGGTTCGAACATGGAAAGCTTGTGACACTGTTGGCTAGAATGTCATCAAGAGCAAGTCAATGTATCTTCTGTCTTGCCACACCCATAGTAATACCTGTGTCCAGCCAGGAAAGCCAGAGATGGCTAAAATGACAAGGCACGATCCCTAGGGAGTAGCAGTCTGAATATAGCTTCTGATGGAAAAGTGAAAACTTTAGACAAAATTTTGGATAAATAAGAAAACATTGTATGATTGTCTCACAGTTATTCTTCCTGAAAAATGGCAGTACCTAGGTTTACAAAAAAGCACACCATCATCTACAAATGCTTTTTGCATACTGACAAAGAGGGGACACTTGAACAAGGCTGATCCTTAAATGATTCTCACTTGATGAGTCTACCACATGTCTTTAGATATCCCTTGGCTGCTCAGAGTCTTCATGTAACTAATTAGCTTTATCAATTACATTAATTAACATTTAGCATACCAACCGGAAAAACAATTCTGAGCATATTCTCAAATGCTAAATATATTAGTTATTACATTCTATAGCTTGTACTCTATTTATTCTGTTTTCACTATTTCTTAAAATATGTTACGTTTCCAGTTTTAAAGATTGTATTACTTCTTATAATTAAATAACTTTTTCTGGCATTATGAAAGGAAACTGCATTAAATATTATGAATTATTTAATGTAAATATTAGTGTAGTTTTCTTTATTTGCAAACTCTCTCAGTTTTGTCTTAGAAAAAAAAAAAAAAAAACATGGTTGCTCAAACCTGGCAGCTACCCCAGAAGCCCTGGGTGCAAGGCAAGAAATGAACCCTGAGCAGCATGTCAATGTATCACAGAGGAGACGCATCCATGTTTACTCCAAATGGACTCATTTAAATTTACCAATTAACTCAACCAGCATACCTCTGGGATAATGGAGGAAACGTGGCACTAGGGGAAATGTCACAAGAACATAAAACAGAGAAGAGCCCAAACTGCAAAAGCATCATGGTCAACGACTCCACTGTCTAATTACAAAATCTATTGGGTACATCATATGTAGGAACAACTTCAAAGAATGTTGTTTGTGCTACAATTCAAAATCATCTATTAATCCATATGGTATTTTCTTATAATCCTAAAAAATATTTTATGTGATATAATTATTTGCTTACATGCACCTTTTATAATTTTCTTTTCTCTGAATTCACTTTCTTTATTGTAAAATCATTGCAAGGCCGATTCCCTGTTTCCCAATGATAACCCTATGCCATTTTAATTGCTGTTTTAGAAGTTTATGATTTTCCAATTTTAAGTTGTTTTTTTCATTATCATGGTATACATTAATTGGCCAAGGGAAATTATGTTCTTAAGTGAAGCATTATTTTATAAATTAAACAGAAAATGCCACGTCTGTTTTTGAGGTTTAAAATGTAGTCTACTGGGCACCAGTCCAAATGAAAACAAAAGTCTAAATTTCACAAAAACTTTGTTTAATATTTGTTTAATATTGATCCACATATTGATATTGTATGCATATTGTAAAACAGTGTATCCATGTTGTTTTTCGAAAAATAAAATGTGGGATTCTGTTATTTTAAAATAAATGTAGCTTTGTGAATATTGCATTTTCTGTAATTGTCTTGAAAGTGATTATATGCATTGGGTAAGATTTTTCTCTGGATTTAGACAAATATGTTGTCATTTTAAACAAGCAGCATGTCCAAATATAAAAATGAAGACACATTCAGTCTCATCACTGAATGATAATGTTGTAATTAGAGTTTTGGAAACACTGCTTCATAATTTGCACTTTTTGTGGATTTATGGTGACATATTTATGCTATATATATTTTATGGTTATGGCATGTAATGTCAATAAGACGCTACCCTATTGTTTGTGTTTCTGGTAGGCACCTTTATTTTCAGTTGGTTTTGCATTGCAATAGCCATACTGTTTATGCTGATGATATCCATTGCTAATCTTGTGACATCTCTATTATGTGTGACTTTGTCATGCACTCTAGATTTAAAAATGGACCGCAGCAAGGACTTTATCAGTGTATTGGATTCTCTCAGGAAACAAAACTGTTTATGTAGTTAATTGAGGGTGAAAACAAACTAGATTGCATTCTCTCTTTCAAATTCAATTTTCGTTTCTTTTTATTGGGCCTTTAATAAGCTCTACATTTGACTTTTTTATGATTTTGTGAACCTTCTGCCTGTTCCTGTCCTCATCTGTGCTCTGTTCTGCCTTTAGGCACTTTCGGTCGTGTCAGAACACACTATATAAAGCATTTTCAACAAGACTTTAGTACTGAGACCCTTACCTTTTTAATTAGGTATATCTCTGGCCCATTTTTTGTATCACTTTGCTAGTGTTCTCCCATCTCTCATTATAAGGATCCTGCCTTCCTCTTTGACTTTGTTTTTTCTTCAAAGTCCCTTTTCACCTGTGATAAAATTTACCACTCCCAAATTCCTTAGTTGTCACAAACATACCTCAGAAACGTAGAAGGCATGTTTTTCAAAATCAAAACCTTTGCTACTTCTAAATGGATATATTTGAAAAGTTTAAAGGCTTTGTTTTAATTTTTGGACTTTTGCCCTGTACATCCTATTTTAAACTGAAAAAGAAGCATGGTATCTGTTAAAATTTATAAAAAAAAATGCCTCACTTAGAAACACAATTTCCTGTGCCAAATTAATGTATGACATGGTTGTGAAAAAATAACTGACTTGAAAAATACCAGACTTATCCTTTAATAACAAACGAATATACCTTTGATATTTTTGGTTTACTGAGTGTCACTTCAATGTGCTCTGAAGCAACTTCTCCTAGATACATGGTAACACAACAGACATTAGAAAAAGCGTTTCAAGAGTGGTTTCCTTTTGTGAATAACATTCTCCAGGTGACGTACCAGAGCACAATGGGAAATAGTTGTTAGCTTACGAGAGTAGTTTGAGTATTGTCCTCCTGTAAGTTAGTAAACCTTTGAAATGAGTCATTTATGGGCGGCTTTGGATTTCAGTTGTGGTCTTCATGTTATTGTGATCAGGTCACATAAAATACAGAAAATACAAGAAATCCTGCATTTTGACTGCGCCCTTGTATGGATTTATGAACTAAATCTTCACCAATACATATTAGTACTCTGACAAATGTACATAAAGTTGTCTAGGGGAAGAAAAAATAAAGTCTGAAAAAATCTGATTTAATTTCATGAAAATTCATTTTCGGAATAAGTGTCTAAGCATATAAAGATATGTGTTATGCAGAGTGACACGGAGTTGTACACTTAAATGTCATGACAAATTGGACAAAATTCTTCCACATGTCTGAAAATGAAATATTCCCTCCAAAATATGTAGAATGTGAGTTAACTCTACTTTCCAAAGGCATACCAAGCTGTCCCATCATATCAAAAGAAACATAGTATTTTTCCCACAATAAACATCAGTCTACTGAAGAAAACTCAGAGGCCTTCAGGACTACAGTAACTGGGATAGACTGCTTACCAAGCTGACAAGCCAGAAAAAGCTTTCCAGTGCACCTTTTATGAATGTTTAGAAATTCTTTCATTTTAAAACCCAAGTAGTGCTGTCAACCTGAAAAAGAAAGGCCCTTTAAATAGGGAGTGAGATATTGCAGACCACCCTAGGCCTCTTTAACAGTGGGGATTTCTCTGCACGTGGGATTTAGATTTCATTCTACTAATAAAAATGTGGCTTGAGGGAAAAAAAAGAATGAGCAATGTTGGGAAATTCTTTGTCTTTATTTTCTTCTAAAACCATAATGCTATAGACAGGATTAAATCTGCTCATCTCTAGATCTATAAAGCATAATAGTTTCATTTTATGCACAACTTTGTTTTTCAAGCCATGAACTGGTAATTTGCTACACAGATTCTTCAAATCATAAGTCAGGTTTGATAGACAATTAGCAGTATGCATGTGGTCTAATAGTTGGCATGCTTGCTTTTCAACCAAGACCACAGATAGCATAATTATAACATAATGTGAAGGACAGCCGAGTCCCATGCCCGGCAGGGACACCCTTGCTGCTTATGTTCCGGGGGAGCCACCATGGGCACTCCAGTACCTCCCCTGGGACGCTTGGTGACAGCCTCCATGGCTGACAGTGATTCCACAACCACCCGCAGGGCTCCATGGGAGATGGAGTCCTCCACAGCCTGGTTGGGGGCTCGGATGGCCGCTAGGGGGAGCTGCATGGACTCAGAAACCTGGCTGGACAAATCTTCAGCCCCACCCGGAGGTGCAATTAGGACCAGGTGGTCAAGCACCTGGAACACTTCCAGGTGGGTTATAAAAAGGGCCAGCCACCACCAATCAAGGAACCAGGGTCGGGAGGAGAAGGACTAAGCTTGAGGAGGAGGAGTGGTGGAAGAGAAGAAGGATTGTTGGTTGTGTTTATTGTGCTTTGGGACTGTGTTTGGGCTGTGTGGCACGGGGAAGACGTGTCCCACAGTTGAAGAAGCAATAAAAGTCTTTGTGTTTTTATACGTGCCTCCTTGTCTATCTGTGTCGGATCAGGTGCCTATATAGCGCCTTTGTTACAATAGAAACATATAGTGTGAGCTGACTGTAAAAGTAAACAATATACTTACAAAATATAGGTGTAAGTCCCCAACAACCAACACTCATTTTAATTGTATCACTAAACAACCCTCCTGTCCCACAGATGCTAAGGGTTACAATACTGTGCTCATGGAATTGAAAAGAATAAAAGCAAAGTGAGCCAAGCCTCAGTAATGCTTCAAGTGCAGGATATGGGTGAGAAAGTGCGCCAAACTTTTTCATAAGGCATGCTATATACTTGCATGTAATATTTTTGTCCTGTAGGATAACACTACTGTAGGCCCAAGTCATTAAATTTCATTGGATTTTGGACTTGCTGAACAACGATGATCTGATTGGCAAGACACATCCTCTATGTTGGCCCTCAATTGCCCTGTTCTGTACTCCTTGTTCATCTATGACTCTGTGGTCAAACACAGCTCACAAATCCATCATTAAATCTGCAGATGACACCACCAATAATTATAACAAAGCTTATGAAAAACTGGTTTACCTGCTGAATCAGTGGTATCAGGACAGCAGCCTTATTCTTACTGTAAGCAAAACCAAGGCGCTGGTCATAGATTTTAGGAAGGACAAAACAGAACACACTTCGATCTATTTCAGAATTGATGCCGTGAACAATGCTAGCAGTTTAAAATCACTGATGAACTGAAGTAGGTAATTGATTTCAGGTATTTGGCTGATGAGATGGCTTACCAGCACCTCTGCTTCCTCAAATGTCTGATGAATGCTCAGATTTATCCCATCTTTTCTCAAGAACCTCTAAAGGTACAGAGTAGAGTATATACTTGCTGGCTGCATAACATCTTGGTGTGGCACCTGATTGACTCAAGAATATAAAGCACTGAAGAAGATGATTGAGGTTGCACGGAACATTTACTGGCACCCAGCAGCCTTCTGTTCAGGACATATACAACAGTCACTACTTAGAAAGGCAAACAGTGTAATTTAAGGCCTCAGCTACTTTTCCCACACTTTCTTTCTGGCAAACGATACTAGAACGTTGGCACTTGCAACAGACTCAGGGACAGTTTCTATCCACAGGTCGTAAGCCAATTGTAATAAATAATTACAAATAATATCAAATATTCAAAACATATCAAATATAGATAGGCTATACATAAAAATATACATTGTCAGACACATGGGCATAGGATGCATTTTATGGAGTTGTACTGGACAAACATGGTGAAGAAACTAAGTGTGACTTTTGTTCCATATGTCTCCTTAGACTGGAGGAAGAGAAAAACCCAGAGGATCACCAACCTCATTTCCTTGCTGGCTAAAACCCCAGCCCTTCTGGTCTGGGCAGAACATATTTGCAATCTCAACCGTGAGTTGGCATTCACTCAAGGACCAGCTAAGGAGGAATACAGAGCTCAGAGCCTCTAAAAGCTTATGTTTCTTCTTTAAAGCCACCGTGACACACCGAGTAAAACTGCGGCACCATTGAGTCTTTTTCTCCCTCCATGGAGACCGCAAATAAACAGGACCCCCAAACCTCATTTCCCTAATTTTGTTTTCATTTACTATATATATATATCCCATGGAAACTGTTGAATTTTTCAACATATCTGAACAGGCCAACAGTAGATCTTCATGCAAACAGTGCCCACATATAAAGGTGATATACTTGATGAGTAATGATGATGTAATGATCTACTGAAGAAAAACAAAAGTATGCAACTTGGCCTCAGAAGCTGGTATTGCCCCCTTTAACAAAATAGACTTCTTGAAGACATTCTGCATAACTGTCCACCAGTCTCGTACATGAACTCAGTGAAATTTGTGATGACTCCTGCATGTAAAATTTCTTCAGTTGCAAGATGTTTGTTAGGTTCTCTTGCATGCACATTGTCACAAATGCATGCATGAGAAGCAGATTAAGGACGTGGAAGTAAAATTCAAAGCCTGGGGTTGATTCATTGTACTAATACCTTTTCTCCCTTTCCTGCAGACCTCCAGAAGAAGACCCGTCTAAATCTCCTCCCAGTTCTGGCAACATTCTACACCCCGTTCACCGCACTTCCGCCCGAAGACCCACCTCTCCCTGCCTCACAACTATAAATCCTGAGCACTTCTCTTAATTTGCAATCTTTGTTATGTCTCAGTACTTTACGATTACTCATTTTTTTGAGCTGTATTATTCTGCAAAGCAACACTATACGGGGTGGGATGCCCAAACCTTCATCTTGTTTTTTGTCTCTCATTACAACATCCCATTTCAAATTTACCACAAAATTTCAATAGGATTCCAATCAGATCTTTGACTAGGCCAGTACATAACGCTCCATAACTCTTCATTTTTGAGCTATTCCTTCATGGACTTGCTAATGTGCTATTTTTATTGTGTTGTAATATCTATTTCAACGTCAATTTTTGGACAAATGGCCTCACATTTTCCTCAACCACACTTTGATTTAACAGAGAATTAACAGTTGATCCAATGACTGCAAGCCACCCAGGCCCTGAGGAGGTAAAACAATCACCAAACTATAACATTTCCACCACAATTGAGGTTCTTTCTCAGGAACGTCTGTCTTTGGTTGCACCAAACATGTCTGCTGTTACTGTGACAAAAAAACTCCATCTTTGATTAATCTGAAATAAGCACATTGTTCCAGAAAGCCCGGTCTTTGTTTATATGTTCAATGCAAACTGTAGTCTTGCACTAAAGTTCTTTTTGGACAGCAAAGTATTTTTTCTTGACATACCTTGCATGCAGGTCAAATTTATGCAATCTCTTTCTGGTCTTTTGATCTTGGCATGATTACACTACACATTTCAATAGCAAAGAGAACACCAGGCCATACAAATCTGCTGTTTAAATAAGACAGGCTCCACCTGTATCAGAAGGATCGAAACATTAGCACCTAATTTGGAAAACCTGATTCTATTTTTATGGATTTGAAGTGGTAACCAATGTAGGAATTTGTCACTTTTTCCATTTAACAAATCTGAATTTTCATTAATTTAGATTATGAGAATGAACATACCATGTCAATTTTATGTGTCGCTAGCTAAGGTATCTAATGTTGCCTGGGTATATTTATAAAATTGGTTAAGGAAAGAAAGCAAATATTGATGTGTTTTTTAAACAGTGACCCTTTTGGTATTGTTAGCTGTCCCATCTGCCATCCACACTGCTTCTCTATCAATGTATCTGCTCTCATGACCTGAGAATTTGTTTTATTTGGGTCTGACTGGATTCTAGATTTGCAGTAGTTCCTTGTTGGGTTGTAACCATGAACACTAACATATCTGACTCATCTGGTTACTTCAAGGAGGACTGTTTGTAATGCTTAAATTATAAAGAAAAGCCGATAAAGCAGGAATTAAACAACTCTTTGAGTCTCCATTGTGTTAAGCTGCACTTCCACTCTCAATCAGGCTTCACCCAACACCCCCTGCAAAAGCACAACATACTTTTTATATTAAAGTAGATAGAAGTAGCATGCAGCGATAACCAGGTAAGTAATGTTAACCTCTGGTCAATTTGTCTGCTAGTAGGGCTTCAGTCAGTTTGGAGGATCCACTTGCTCTGAGCAACCAGGTGTGCAAAGTGTAGCACACAGGGTAGAAAAAGCACTGGGACCCCAGGGGAAAAGTTTTGGGTTTCAAAGTAGTCTATCTTGTCCGTATGGTTCTAGAGAGCACTACACAAATAGACAGGCCTATTTTACATATATGTGGAGAAATTAAAGAATATTTCCTTTATCAGTAGGCACTGTTTGCATGAAGATCTAATGTCTGCCTATTCAAATATGCATACATATATATGAATATATATGTATATACATACATATGAATATATGAATGGTCCTGTTTGTAACTAGTTGTTTTAGGTCCAGGCCCTGGGTGCTCCCGGTGTGGAGTTTCAATGTTCTCCCAGTGTGTGAACAGGTTTCCCCTGGGTGGTCCAGTTTCCTCCCACAGTTTAACAACAAGCAGGTTAGGCTTGAACTATTAATGATGTGTTTGTATATGTATGTGTGTGTACGGCATGTGTTTTCAACCTGCAGTGGGCAAGTGCCCAGTCCAGGGATTCAGCCCTGCATCCAATGCTGTCCAACAACCCTACTCTGAATAAGCAGTTTTAGATAATGGATAGAGTATTGTTTTAATAATACATTTCTTTCCCTTTTTTACTTTTAGGAATGGTCATGTCAGAACTATACTTTAAAGGAAATAAAAACATTTACTTTTATTATATGGCTACTGTTGTGTATGAATGGCTCTGCCGACATTAGGATAATAACCCTGTTCTTGGGCCCAGTATAGTCCCAATTTACTAATTTGTGTCGTCAGGTTAAAAATTTTAAAAACCCTTGTTCTGAAAACAACTTTCTGGATAATGTGAGGCACCTCTTCTAAACTCCATCCACCTTCTGGTGCAAAAGGAACAAGCAAAGCAAATCACACACTTTGAGTTATATCTTTTCTGTTACGCAGAGCAATGGCCCTGGGAGCAGAGGGAACCTTCATCAAATATCCTAATTAACAAATCCTCAGGAAAGGACAACTAGTAGAAGCAGCAGCCTGTGATTTGCTTCAACTGCACCAGACATAAGGGGGCTAAGCCCTTAATATAAACAAGACTTTCATAGACAGACACAATAAAACATTTTTAGCCATCCATCCGATACCTGAATCCTGCTTTCCAACCTACAGATTCACTGTGGAATAGATTATGTTGAAGTCCTAGCAGGGAAAAGGGAGTGCAATGATGAGGTATACACAAACTGCAGATTTTTCAGCTCATATTCTTTATATTTCATAAACACGAAACACACCAACTTATTAAATTATGAAACATAATATTAAACAGCTATAACACTGACAGAATCAGTATACATCTTACCCCACAAGACCTAATTCAAACCACCATATGAGGTTTTAGTTTGACTGTAAGTACAGTAAATCCTTGTTATCTGTGGATTTCATTCCTGTGGATTCACTAAATCTGCTTTTATAAAAAAATATAAATCATTTCATGAAACCTGCAGTTTACTTGTGCCTATTTGTGGCCATGTACAATTGAAAAAAAATTCTTACAAGCCTATTAAAACCCTATGAGGAACCCTATCAGAACTAGGTGATGTTAAGAGTGGTGTGATGTTAAGAGTGGTCAGTGCTAGGGCTACTGCTATTTTTTAATATATATATATATAAAGGATTTGGGTAGGAATATACATAACAAGCTGGTTAAGGTTACAGATGATACCAAGCTAGGGGGATTGGTAGATAGCATGATTTGTACAGTACAAGTCAAAAGAGGTTATGGTCAAGCTTTATAATGCATGGTGAATTCTTACCTGGAGTACTGTGTGCAGTTTTGGTCTCTAGGCTATAAAAAGGACATAGCAGCACTGGAAAAAGTCCAGAGAAATAGGCTGATTCCAGGGCTAGAGCGGATGAATTATGAAGAAAGATTAAAAGAGCTGAGATGTTTCAGTTTAAGCAAAATAAGATTAAGAGGAGACATGATTGACATGCTTAAAATAATGAAGGGAATTAGTACAGCGAGTACAGTGAGTACAATGAGTTCAGCGAGAACACAGGGATACAGTTGGAAACTTGGTGACAATAAAACAAAAATTAGGATGTTATTCTTTACACAGAGAATGACAGACAGATGGAATAAGTTATCAAGTAATGTGATAGACAGAAAGAAAATGGGGACTTTCAAAACTAGACTTGATGTTATTGTGGAAAAATTAAGTGTATTGGACTGGTGAGCTTTCTTGAGCTCAATGGCTTATTCTCATCTAGATTGTTCTAATGTTCTAATTTTCTCTCGCCTAACAACAATCAAGCTCCACCAGCAGTCTTTTCTTGCGGCTTCGGAAGTGCTAGCAAGACTAAACATTCTGAAAATATTCCACATTTTTTTATGTTATTTTTCTCATAAATGTATTATATTTCAACAATGGCAGCAAAGTGTAGTGCTAATAAAAGTATTTTGCCAAGTGTTCCTAAGCACATAACCCCATTTTCCCAATAGGATCAATCTTTTAGTATCCTCGGTTTACGTTTCTGTTGGGTTTATCAAGCGTGGATAACAAGAATTGGCTTTAGGGAAGTGTAGATCAATGATTGAAATATCTATTTCTAAAAAGGGTTTACAATCCTCAGTCAAAGTATATTATTGGTAAAGAGGTATTTTGTAATGTAACTGTGCTCATACTGTATTTAAAAAGAATTGATCTACACAGAAACAAATTAATACAATTTGTTTTAGAAAACTACTACAGGTACAAGTTAGGAGAAACAAAGAGAAATAGCAGAAACAGCAAATTATCTACTAACCTGTGACAGTGCCACTACTCTTCTGGGTTCTTATTGTTGCAGTATTGTACTTAGATATACAGTATATTTATGTACACTATTTGTATATATCTATGAATGGACTGGACCAGTGAATTAAAATGTAACCACTTCAACTAATGACTGGAGTATAAGTTAAGAGGGAGAATTAATTAATTTATTCGTGAATCTGTTGAAATACAGCATACTTATCCCAAAACAATTAGACACAACATTTGGAGTCAACCCTGGATTGATTGCCAGTCCACAATAGGATACAATCCTTTAAAACTGGTCAGTTTAGGACACATTATTTGACTTACAAAAACAACCATTTTTAAGCTGTGAGACAGAAAACCCAAGTGTTCAATGAAAAACATGCAAACTCAAAATTGCAAGAGAGCTCACTGAAGAAAAAAACCCTGGAGATACGATTTAGTGACACTCCTTTTTATACTACCATGATACCTAGGGGAAACTGCACCTTTAATAAATCACATCAAAGAATAATTAATACAAAATACACAAGATGCTAGAAAAGCAGATACTAATGTAGGGTTTAGTCAGTTGGTGTGAAGTCTATTAAATTTCACTTCAAAAGTTAGGCTCTCTGACCTCTGCTACAAACCCTAATCAAAAAGTGCCTGATCTACATGGGGTTGCTCCTTATCTTAGAGGATACTGTTTATTATTTTCAGGGTATCATGCAGGCATTTCATCTATTAGTCAACTTTTTCAAATACTATATCCATCTGAACTGGGAGGAGGTCGACTTAATAGACAAATGACCATTGTTGTCCCTGTTTGCACAAGTTGTGGTTGAGGATGGAAAATCCTATTGACATTTGTGTGTTGATAATTAAACAAACTAGAGCAAGGGTGTCAAACTTCAGGATTAGAGGGTTGCAATCATTCCCTGAATTACATATCTCAATCAAAGGTTGGTTCTCATTTTTTTCTTATTTAATTAACTCCTCGTTAACATGCATCTTTATCTCTTACAAGGATTTAAATCAGATATCTGGGCAAGAGCCCAGTTCAAAATATTCTACTCACAATATTGTGAAAGGACATAAACTGCCTTATACTTAAATAGAAACTGTATGTTAAAAATTAATTGCTATGTATAAAAATTATTAAAATATTATAGAGCGTCATAAAGAAAGCAGGCTGTGGGACAAATTAACAACTGTGTATGAAGAGACATGACAATAAAAAAGCACATACTGTTAAATATTCTTGTTTGGTAGTAGTGCATCTACAGATACAGACAATCAAACTGTCAAATAAAACAAAGAGTATACTTCAAAGCAAGAATTAACTTCAGTGTAGCAGAATGGATGAAGCACAAACCTGCACCATTGCAGCCCTCCTGGACCACAGTTTGGTAAACTTGACCTACAATATAAGAAAGGATGAAGATCATTGAGGAGCAAGCACTTAACAAGTGTTTGAGGGAGTTAGCATACAGCATAATGTATGACAGGAAAGAAGGACAATTCAAGAGAACACAGTCCAAATGAGAACAAACTTCTTTGTGCTATAATATGAATAAATAAGAAACCGAAGTTTGGATAAAACTAAAAGGGGTCTTTAGTGGAATATGGCTGTAGTACTAGGAATGAACTATGTGTGTGAGTGTGTATGTACTTGTGTGTGTGTGTGCGTGTGAAGGAGAGACTATGAAGTCTTGAAACATGTAAATAGGTCCAGTTAATCATTTCTGAGGCAGCCAGACTCCCCAGCAACTGGGCAAAGTCCACAGCAACTATCACATTGTAAACAATACCCACAATTCTCTGAAAAGAAATCAACTTAACATTGCTGAGCTCAATACTTTAATCTAAGGCCCATCTCTGTGCCAATATACTGTAATTTATTCCCTGAATCCCAGTTATTTTACAACTTCAATATTGCAATTTTTGGTCTCTAAATCCCTGTTGAGCCTCTGAAAAAGAAAAATGAACTGCTTTGAGTCTTGTAGGGCATACTGTATGGCCTAAAGGACAACACATCTGAAACCTGAATGCTCCCTTGGACACTTATCTTTTAACTAAGAAATGACAAGACTTCATTCTTTCTGCGTCTCATGCGTGCTGTCTTTGATTTATGGTTGGCTGCTCTATTTGGCTAGTATCTGTACAAATGTATTATTTCCTATTATACTTTCAACACATTAGGTACATGGTGGCACAATTGTTAGTACTGCTGCCTAAACAAGCTTTAGAAGACTAACTTATAATCTCCATCTAGTCAATGTTCATAAGCTTTGCATATAATACCTATCTCTTAGTGTATTTTTCCTCAGGTACTTTATTTTCCTCCCATGTTCCAAGCACAAGCGTTTTAAGGGAAACCACTGTTCCTACATTGGAAAGGTATAAACAAGCATGCTCTGCAATGGACTGTCACACTGTCCTGGGTTCTCATTTAGTGTAGGTTTTTGAGACTCCATAACTCTGGATTAAGCATGTTCAGAAGATGAACAGCATGCATGTACAATATTAAAAAACAAAGTTTTACTTTCTCTTTTATGTTCCCAGTACTAGCAACATTTGGCATGTTGATTCTGAACTTGTTACTCTTTATCATTACTCACTATAAAAATGAGCCACTTGTAATTATTCAGTAAAATAAATGAATAACCTATTTATGGTATTGACTTTACTATTGTTGTCTTTGGCAGTCTTTATGAAAATTTTTACTGTTATTCTGTTTTTTCATTACCACATCTCTTACAATTGTGTATTATATTTTACAGTGTTTGAATTATCTTTCATTGCAAAGGACACTATAAAAATAGAGTAAAATATATGGTGGCTGTTCCACTTCTGCGAGTAATTTAAAAAGCCTTTTAATAAATAACTTAACAGATGTGGTATTTTCATCATGTAAAACTCTTGCCAGCAATGGTGTTATATACACTAACTGAAACAAATTACCTTGCAGGTAAATCTGGAAAATATGGCCATTTAGACCTGTATCAGAAATTTCTTGAAGCTATAATATTAGATTCTATTTTCTGCATAGCTAAACATTTATATTCCACACTGAAAAGTATAACACAAGACAGAACTGCTTATTTTCAAGTACACAAGCCACTTTTACCATCAATGCTTTTATCCTTCATCAAGCAGAAGTTCCCTCAATGTGGAAGCCTCTATAACTGTGGAAAATGCTGAATCTCTTTTTCATTCATTGATTGCTCCATCCATCCATCTATCCCATCCAACCATTCATCCATCTTCTAATTCAGGGTTGTCAAGATAAGCCAAACCTGTTTTCCCAGTATTGTGTGCAAGACAGGAATCACTTGGCAACGGGAATTCAGTTAATTTTATAGCAAAGTCATTCATACTTCCAATTTAGAGTGGGCAATTAACTAAAAATTCTCATCTTTGGGAAATGGGAAGAAACATTGGGTATCCAGAGACAAATTATGAGGACATGAGGAGAAAGTGCAAACTCCTTTCCACTCAGCCCTACAGAGATTGCCCATAGAGTTTCAGTCCTTCAGCTGTTCATAAACTGAAATCTCACACAAAAATCTCTTTGAAACAGTGATCCTGTGGAATTTCCACTACTTGCACTTGCTCTTTTTAACTACTGCTGTTTTACAAACCCATCCTCACACTTTCACATTACCTCTGTACTCTTTATACATATCCTCACACTTTCACATTACCTCCTCAAAAAATGTAACCTACTGAGATTCCTTCAACAACCTGACACACTCTATAATCATTTACCACTATCCTGATTTACAAGATCTCCTACTACTCAGCCTGTATCTTTTGTAGCTCATCATCCCTAAATTGTCAGTTTGCTTTCAAACATACACAACAGTAAATGGTTACATAATCTTAAACCAAAATCAATGGACAAAAAGCACAGTCTTGCATTCTTTTGGACAAACAAATACATAAAATTTTACTTTACCTGTTCTTAGCCAAAGCATGGTCTGAAGTGAGGTGATCTGATTGCCCTAAAATCACCCTAACTAAATGCAGTTTTTCTATCTCAAATGATCACATTTTGATATCCTGCAGGCACATTTCTTTCTTTCAGGTCTGTTTTTCAGCAAACAATGCTTCTGAATCATGCTTTTGGTTTGGTGCACTGCATGTCTTTGCAACCCACTGCAGTCAGGTGTGTTTAGGTAGTTGAGGAGATTTAGGAGGTTAGCAGGGATTAGGAGCATGGCTGTCATGAGCTTCTACTGGTACCAGGACCCTGGCAGTCATGCTCTTTCTCTGCTTTGTACTGCTCTCCACCACCCAGGCACACAAAGAAGATTATCAGAGGAAACAGCAGGGAAAAGCCCCCTAGGAATTCAGGCACTCAGAAGTAGGAGAGAGGGCTGTGCATAAAACACAGAACATTAAAAAACATACTTGACTGACAAGACTAGTAAGCAGTAATCACACAACTGATGTATAGCTTTATGCACCTTAACTATGTAATTTGTAAATATGAGTGTTCCCTGTGGGAACTGTTCACAAAAATGTATATGAACCTTAACAAAATTAACAATTCACATAGCCATGTTCAAAGTCATATTTATAAAATTATGATATGCAATATGGTATGAGAAAATAAATCACACTGAAACAGAGGCGTTATGTTTGCATGTTTCTCTTCAATAAACACACCATCAGGTGAGTGCTGGCTTGCTGCATCAACAGGGGTGTTGCACATCATGACTCCTTGCTATTAGCTCTCCAGCAGGGAAGAAACAATGGTGGAATGCTGTGTGACATGTTGCTCAGTAAAGCACACCAATTTAAAACTGCAGATCAGGGTAGAAGAAGCACAAAAACTAGAAAATAAAAAGCATTAAACGATTTAATAAAGGGAGCTTTAGGTAGGCTCCTGTAAAATGAAAATACACAATGTTTGAGGAAAAGTCCCACTTAAGCTGTCCTTTAATTTATGTATCCTGTTCCTCCATCTCACAATTGCTGGAACACTGCCTGTACATTAATGAGCCCTATGATGAACTAGTGCTCCTTCCTAAGATGCACCCAGTGCTGATGGTAAAAGCTCCAGCTCCTCCATGAACCTGAATTGCACTATGCAGGTTTAAGAAAGTTACACTGTGGATTTCTTGAACTACTGACAAATTGTCAGTCATCCTTTAAATGAACAATATAGAAGTACTATTATACAATGTATTTCATAGTGTAACTATTGTGATAGACGGCCAGGAACTCTGCCCCGCTGGGACGCCTGGAGAAAGGAGGGACCAGGAGAGCAGCACTTCTCTTCCCTGGGCACCTGGGCGGTCCTTGATCACTGGGGGACAGCACTTCCGGTATACCAGGAAGTGCTGACAGACAAGGGATGGTGTATGCCGGGAGTATTTCTGGGTGCAAGGGCAGCACTTCTGCCACACTGGGGAGTGCTGCTGGAAGTTCATCAGCAGGCACCTGGAGCACATCCAGAGGCATTATAAAAGGGGCCGCTTCACTCCATTTGAGGAGCCAGAGTCGGGTGGAAGAGGACTGGGCTTGCGAGACAGGAGTGGAGGCGTCCCGAAGGACCAAGGACTGAGAGCAAACTGTAAATAGTTATTGTAAATAGTGTAATAAACATGTGTGGGTTTGGACATTCTGGTGTCATGTATGTCTGTGGCCGGGCTAGCATTTACACTATACAGATTCATTCAAGTTTGTCATTTTTTCTGATATTAAATTCTCTTGTATGATTTTCAGCCTCTAGCACTTTTCTTCCTCATCCTCCCCGATGAACATCTTTAATTAATAATTGGCTGTCATAAGGTATGCTCAGCTGTCATATTCTGCAAGATTTCTCCTTAATTCCCTGTTTTATACACTTAGCCAGTTCTTTATCAGTAATACAATACCTATATACAATCAGTAATATCGTACTACACAATAACGTGCAGTGAATACACTTGACTTGAGCATTCCTAGTTTTCATACTCTTTCTCTATACGTTTAGCATTCGTTTGCTCAGAGATTGATACACTTGCTGCTTCCTGAGCAGCTCTTCTTTTCTCCACCCTAGCGGGTCGTTTCTTCTCTTCTTTTGTCTGCATCTTTTTGCGTTAAAGTTAATAAGTCAGTGTCCATCTATCCATCCATTATCCAACCCGCTATATCCTAACTACAGGGTCACGGGGGTCTGATGGAGTCAATCCCACCCAACACAGGGCGCAAGGTAGGAAACAAACCCCAGGCAGGACACCAACCCACCGCAGAAGTCAGTGTTTGTTTTGCAATTACTTAGTATGTTTTCCTTAATTTTTCACTTCAGCCTGCAGTTAAGTCTTCAATCTGCCTCAAGATTGATTAAAGTTATGAAGAGGTAGGGGAACTGACGGCGAAAGTAGTAGGGACGAGAACTGCACCGGTACGCATGCGCCGTATGGCCGCACTGCTGGCCGCTGCCAAGAGTTGATTCTACAATAAAATACAATAAAAATAAAAAGAGGAATAACCTTGGCGTCAAACATCACCCCGAAAGCGGATAGTAGACATCAAGTAGTATATGTGTAACAAATTTCAGGTCAATAGGTCAAACGGTTTGCGAGCTACAGGTGATAAATAAGAACATACAAAAAAGTAGGACATTTATGAATATTCATTAGTGATTGTGCTAATGGTGAGATATCTTTTAACAGAGCTGAATCACACAAGTCTTTTGAAAGACCTGATGGACTGCTAGAAAAAGGTAGGTAAAAGGCTTGCTTATAGTGGAAAATGCTACATGTTGGTTGCACAAGCAAGTATAAATTTCACTGTACTCTTTATACATGTAAATAACTATCCTGTAAAATAATCATTGCATGGCTTCCAATGCAGATACAAAACATGGGGCAGCTTTTCCAGCATGAGTGAACAGCATCTCCATTATGAATACAGAATACATCCATCATGTTGAGGTGTTTCTCAGACACAGTACCACCCTTGAATTTTCACAATGAAAATGGCTTTTTGAAATTTATTTAATTACAGCATTGGAAATAATATAAAAATATATAACATCTTAACAACTGCACATGCAAATATCTCCCAATTTCCTACTTATGATGGTGGCCTTTGCAATTAATGACTCTGCAATCTATAAATAAATTATGCAAATACTAGAATTTAAATGTTGGAGAAGTCTATAGTACTGTTTCACGTCCTGGCCACCTCTCTTAGTATCAAGTACCTGTTAAAAGCAGTACACTATTGGTAAAATATTCTGGTCCTAATCACTCTAACGCACCAGTAATTAAACCCATCAGAATATTAGAAAAATTTAGATGAGAAGAGGCCATTCAACCTAACAAAGCTCACCAGTCTTATCCATTTAATTCCTCCCAAATAACATCAAATCTAGTTTTAAAGATCCCTAAAGCCCTACTGTCTACCATACGATTTGGTAGCTTATTCCAAGTGTCTATGGTTATCTGTATGAGAAAAAACCTCCTAATGTTTGTTGGCATTTTACCCTTAACAAGTTTCAAATTGTGTCCCTGTGTTCTAGTTGAACTAATTTTAAAGTAACAGTCACAATCCACTGTACTAATTCCATTCATAATTTTGAACACTTCAATCATGTCACCTCTTAATCTCCTTTTGTTTAAACTGAAAACGCAAACTTCTTTTAATCATTTCTCAAAACTCATCTCCTGCAGGAAATAAGCCTAGTCATTCTTCTCTGGTGTTTGTGAAGCAGAGAGACTAAAATTAAATACCATACTCCAGATAAGGGCTCACCAATGCATTATAAAGCTTGAGCATAACCTCCTTGGACTTGTACTCTGTACATCATGCTATATAACTAACATTCGGTTAGCCTTCTTAATGGCTTCTGAACATTGTCTGGACGCTGATAGTGATGAGTCTACTATGACTCCTAAATCCTTCTTGAACGGTGTACTTTTAATTTTCAGACCTCCAATTGTGCACTCTACATTTACTGACATTAAATTTCATTTGCCACAGAGTCATGATATAATGGATCCTAGATTATCTGCTAATCCATTTAGCTTGGTATCAACTGCAAAATTAAGGAGCTCGTTATTTATATTTAAATCCAAATAATTTATATATATATATTAAAAACAGCAGTGGCCCTAGTACTGACCCCAGTGGAACCCCATTCTTAACATCAGCTAATTCTGATAGGATTCATCACAAAATAACGCTCTGTTTCCTGTGTATTACACACCACAGCCTGAACTCCCACCTCTTTAATTTTGAAGCCCAACCTCTCATGTGGGTCTTTATCAAGTGCTTTCCGAAAATAAAGATAAATAATATCATATACACTACTATGATCATATCCATTAGCTGCTTTCTTATAGAATTCCAGCATGTTAGTAAAACATGATCTCCTTTGCCTGAATTTGAAATTGATTCAAACAGGCTGATTTTTGTTTCTCTGTTTTGCAAATATCAAGAACCTATCACTCTTTTTAAATAAAACAAATATTTTGCCCTCAGATTTCCAAAAAGACTACACGTTCTTAGTAGTGTGACGGTGCAGGACTACCTCAGGAAATTAGACTATAACACAGGTGCCATGTTTCTGATCAAAGTGCCCACTATCAGAGTTTTTCAGTAATGAGTTGATTATACTATATTATCAAGGAGGAAAAGTATGGCATAAGTGAAACATAAAGAAATATCTCAGCTCTAAATATGATACAAACATGTGTACTTCATTAAAATAACAGAAAGCAGTTTCTTATTAAGCAAACAGCTTTCAAAATTAGAAGATATATACTTCCAGTTCAGACTGGGTGGAGACCATCTCTCAGAAATGTGTAGCTGAAGGACAACCCTAGCAAGTGGACTGTTTACCAGAATATGGTGTAACCAAAGCATTCAGTGACTAAGGGAAGGTGTGAAACAATCAATTCCTTACCAGACTAAGACAACACTGCTATGTGCTGGCAATGTTAATGTTGCAACACTGTACTTTCATAAACATATCATAAATAGGAGGGAGTCTTTGTGGCTGCCCTCCTCAACTCGAACAACACACAGGAGGCAAAGAGATAAATGCAAATGGCAGCTTATTTAATACAAATCCTTAAGGGAGTTATGAACACAGACAGAACACAAAGTAAAAACAAACAAACAAGAACACCAAACACCCTAGGGTCAAGTGGGCAGGAGGTCTATCCCATGAATTTTACTCTCCTGGAGGCATCAGAACATATGCAGTGCTTACGACTTCCTAATGGGACACACATTTTTAACACTGACATATGGAAGTCCTTTCCTCTACTTCCTGTTTGGTTTACTCTCTTTCCTCATAACAAACTCCTATCCTGTGCTAAGCTGATGGCGTTCTTGTCCATGGAAATATCTTCTCAGTCAGGCCACTCCACAAGACATATTTATGTATAATCAACACCAAGAAATATCTTACTTCTATATACACAAACAGGCTGAAGCAGCAGAAGTATGTGTTCATTCCAACTAATGCTTCAGATGCAAAACTGACAGACAATTTATTAATTTATTTTTGTAACCTGCTTATTCCTTTTAATAATTCCTGCAGTCTGAAGCCTATCACTAAATTATTTGAAGTCCTCTACTTGAAACAGTGGTTCGACTACAACTGTCAAGTTCTGCAGTGTTTCTGTGTCATTTTGAATAGTAGAATCTGATGTTCTTTATCATATTCAGACTCTTAATATAACTGAATATATCAGGGGCCTGAAGCCTATTCAGTATTTGGCATAAGGCAAATCCATCCCTGGACAATGAATCGCCTAGGGCTTTGGAATTGTCAATTAACCTATCAGGTGCATCTTTCTGGATGTGGGAGTGTCTGGGGGGATACTTACATAGATACTCTGAGAAGGTTCCAATTGCACACAGACAATTCCCACAAGCAGGATTCGAACATGGGACATCAGATCCATGAGGCAGCAATGCTAACCACTGTATCACCATGGTGCTTTTTTGATATTAATCTTTTGTTAAATTCATTTTTGCTCTTCTTTTTTATTTTCCAGTCTTAACCATTGTGATGCTGACACTGCATACTTGCAGGTTCACCATTGGAGTTTCTAAATATGCTAACATCATTGCTAGCAGTATCTGCACATTTGCCTATAGATGACATCAGATGCCTCCATCATGCTGAAGGACAAGTGCTGCCTTTGTTTCTTAGTTGAATAAAACCAATAAGTAAAGGAAAGACTCGGATTCTCTTTAGCGCTTAAGTAAAAAAATTAATTGGTTAAAAGATAAACTTAGACACCTCTTGCTTTTTCCTGTTTTCATTCATAAGCCCCGACTACGGACATTTCATTTATGATTTGAGCTTATTATTTCTATTCTCTGCCACTCCTTAGTAGTATGGACAAATTTGTGTGTATATGTCACTAACCTGCAGAGATGAAGCAATTCTTTACCAGGTGACTGAACTTCAGACTGCTTCAGTGCACACACAAGATCACAGACTCCATAAACAGTGATGGAAGATGTGGCTGCACTCTACTGTTCTGCCCATGAAACTCATAAGCAGAAGAGAAGACAAGATACCCTCCTGGTTATTAGTTATGTTACATTTAGACATATTCTTCCTAAAAAAATATGTGAACACAGCTCTTAAACCACAATGACAGCAGCCAAAGAGCACACAACTGCCTGTCACAAATTCCCATAGTCTTTCTACAAGACACTACTGCATGTCAAACTAGTATAAAGAGAAGTGGCAGAAAAGCAGCAAGCCAAAAAAAGGTTCTCATGATGGTTCTAATATCTGATTGTGCCTCATCTGACACAGGGATGCAACAATCAGTTCCAGGAGACAGTCCTGTGGGTGATGTTCACCAGTGAGCATATAACTTCTGGATGCTCAGAAAAGACCAACAGGGTCAGGCCAAAAAGCCTGCAGGCATTCACAATGTGGAATTGCCTTGTATAAAACTATGAGCTGGGGTTATTGTTGTCATTTCAGTTTGGGACAAGAATTGGTGGGACAAATCCAGACATACTAGAACTTGGCAATGGAAGCTATGAATGTTTTAAGCAATTAAAATTTATGCAAATGATTCAAACTAGTAAAAATAAAGTTTTAGTTATGACAGATAATATTCAGCTTTCAATGTTAAAAAATTAAGTCAAATTATAAGTTACTGTATGGTGCTGAATTGCTCTTAACCTTCATCTTTTTGATCCAACTCTTGCAAATGACAAGGATCTATACATAAATGAAGACTACTTGTTAAATATGATGTTTCGTATTAAAAAAATGATTCATTTGCCCTGTAGAGTTTAGGGTAAAGATAGCAGCCTAGTCAATGAGATTGGTTTTAATCAAATTTCTGTTAAAAGAGCTTCAATTCCTGAGGAGGTTTCATGACTGGGATGGTTACAATACTGGTAACATTCAGGAACAGAATACAGAACAGAACTCTATACTTGGTATAATGAATATATTTATTCATCTAAATCAGTAACTCAAATGAATGGTAGACAGGAAAATGAGAGTACAACCAATTTACAAACAGGTTTGGGGATATATTCAGGCCTTTCTGTTTCATCTGTACATACTATGCATGCATGGTTCAATGCTTTCATCTTTGTAAACAGTAGCCTTAAATATTTATTTCTGAGCTCCAGCATTCATTGCCTCTTCTCTAAACACCAGTCTTTTGTACCTCATCATTTAATACGAGGTTTTATTGTGACAGTTCAATGTAAGGTACAGCAGCTCGTTACCCTCAGCTCTAAGATCCTCATCAATACTAATGTGATATTCTACTATATTTGTGTTTACCATTAATTACTAAGTAAATAAAGTAAACTCTAAGTAGTTAAACAAAAATACTGGCTATAGACACAGATTTATAAAAAAAAATGTTGATAAACAATCCAAATGTCCTTCTCACAAGGGCTATGGAATATTGGTGTCTGAATATCAAAACAATTATTATTAACCACGCATAGTGACAACATTCATTTAAGGCAGAAAGTCATTAGTAACAAGAAATAAAAAATGTAAATGGACAACTTTAGATTTGCAAGTAAGTCTGACTCAGAGCCATACAGTTTAAGATCCATTAATGTAACAATGAACTTATTTTACAATAGCAAGTGACACCTGAACTCTTTCCATCTGGAGAGAGGCTTTAATAATATATTTATGTTTATGTTATATTTAATATTTATGTAATACATAATTTTGATTAGGGCGGCATGGTGGCGCAGTGGTAGCGCTGCTGCCTTGCAGTTAGGAGACCCGGGTTTGCTTCCCGGGTCCTCCCTGCGTGGAGTTTGCATGTTCTCCCTGTGTCTGTGTGGGTTTCCTCCCACCATCCAAAGACATGTAGGTTAGGTGGATTGGCGATTCTAAATTGGCCCTAGTGTGTGCTTGGTGTTTGGGTGTGTCCTGCGGTGGGTTGGCACCCTGCCCAGGATTGGTTCCTGCCTTGTGCCCTGTGTTGGCTGGGATTGGCTCCAGCAGACCCCCGTGACCCTGTAGTTAGGATTCAGTGGGTTTGAAAATGGATAATTTTGATTAATAAAAAAATCAACTTCACTCTGCCAAATTAAAAATGCAAACTTATAAGTTAACCAGCACAGATGACACAACTTTATTTTCCAGCACACATTCAGTCAAAAATGACTATATCTTATATTAAACACTGGCCTAGATATAAATTTATACTCTATATCCTAAACACTGAGAAAAAGGCTTTCTATTTCAATATAATATTTGCACATTTCTTTTCTAGAGTCCAATACAAATGAACAGCTTACTTGGGTGAAAACATCAGCTTTGCTTAAAGACAGAGGTACACAACATTAAGATAACTTCAGACGCTTCAGTAACAGTCGTTAAACTATATACAATTGAGCAGTGTACAATGTACCTACAGGGAATTCCAAAAATGTATACCCTCTTTCAGTGATTATAAATGAAATTTTTATTAAGGCAACACCGCAACTGGTGCCGTTTATTTGAACTTCCTGCAGAAATCCAACATGCCATGCAGTTGACAGGAGTTTGGTGATGAGGAAAGGTTTTATTTCCAGAAGGATGGAGCACCTCCCCACTATCATTATGATGTGAAGGCCTATCTTAATGAAAATCTGACAAAAAAATCGACCAAACAAATGGATTGGGCGAAGAGGTAGCCCCCACTTTCTCCAGCTCATGACAATGGATGTTTTCTTTTAATAGGGTCAAACATGAGGTTTATCTCATAAAACCACAACAATCTATAAATTGAAAACAGTCAATGAAAGAAAATGCACCCAAATACCAAATGAAAAGATCTTTGATATTTGCAAATCTATTGGTCTGGGTTTAGAGCAGTGCCTGGACCACAGCAGCAAGTTGTTTGAACACTTGTGATAATAGATTCCACATTTTTCTTCTTTAATTTGAATTATAAAACTTAAATGTATCTCAATAAACATTTCATTTATAATCATTCAAAGTGTGCATACATTTTTTGGTACACCTAGTATTTTGATTCATCAAAAACATTCAGCCTCCAGTGGGCTATGACGCATATCATATTAAATAATTTGCCTTATAGTCTACCACAGGGTGAGTTACAAGCTGCCAGAGTCCCTGCCTCTTGGTGGCCACTGGATTGTCTATCTATCTATTGGATGTATCTATTAATATCTGAATGCTCATGTTGTAGTTGTAATTAATGAAAATGTTAATGGAAATAAGATAATTCATAGGCAAATAATAGAAACGGTAGTTAGTTTTGCGAAGAAGAAAGGAAAACCTACTTCATGGCTGGCTTGATTACAAAGTCACACAATTGGTGGGTTGATGGAGTGATGTGTGGGTAGTTTAATGGATTATGCAAGTCATTGAAAGGCAAGCCTGTTTTCTAGGTAGAAATAATGAATAGTTGACATGAACAAGGTTTAGAAACAATGGTTTAAGTTCAACTGTAGCTATCATGAGAAAACATAGTGATGGCATTAATGATATTTTCAAATTACCAGAAACTGTGTGATAATGGTGTGACAGAAGTGCTGTGCGGAATATGAAATGCTGTTTAAGAGTATATTAGGAATTGCAGGAGTATTTGGAGCAAAAGGTATTTTTTACGTATGAAGGATGGCTCAAATTGGATGTATAGGGTTAAATGAGGGCTTTTGTTAGAATCTGATTTTTATCATATTTGTCTCACACTCCAGCAGAGTAAAAAAAAGAATAACACAACAGTAATACAGCCAATCAAAAATGGCAAAACAAAACAAATAGAAGGCTCAACTTTTTTCTCTGGGAGGTATCCATGCACCCGTCAGAAATGTACAACAGTGAAACAAAATAAAAAATAACTATCAAAAACCTTGCTATAATCCCCATATGTTTGTGTGCTTGCATTATAACGCACATCCAGCCAGTTCAGAGCAGTATATACACAGGTCAAGTTAAGCTACACTGTATTGTGGGAAACCATTTCATACATAAGAAGCACACTTCTCTCTGACACCACCATACAGACTCATCTTCTCTTATCACTATGACAACAACTGAAAGCAACTTTGTCTTGTTGACTTAAGAATGAATATTTCAAATTAAAACTTCTACCAGCACCACATGGAATTGCGTACTAGCTATGCTAAAATTACATCTAGCTCCAGCAAATCAATATTTGAAGATATCTCCATATATGAAAAAATCAAACAAATATTCAATTTGATTTTTTTCACCAAGAATTTATATGTCCATTTTCTCATGTTTTGGGGGATGTTTAGTTTAAATATAGTGAAATAATAATAAAAAAACAGTTACAATGCAGATCACAGTAGCAAAAATTGATCAGTAATTGCAAATTATGATTCTGTAAAATATACAACAAAACAACGTACTTTAACACATAGTGAGCTTTTACTTGTAGATATGGTAGCTTTTTGGAAAATAACAGTGGTTAACAAAAAAGATAAAATATTTTGGTTCTTTGTTGAGCCTTAAGTTAGAACACTTCAAAACCATAACAGAGTTGAAAAGCAACTATAGTATGAAACAATGTGCACTTGAGCACTACAACATATAAGAAAACTCTTTATATGGCTCATTCTGAATATTTCAAAATTAATAGAAGAAAAAAGATGTAACTAATCCTCTTCAGAATAACACAAGTTTTTTAGCAATGAACTAATATAGTATAAAATTAGAGTTCAAAAAAATCATTTAAAACCAAACTAACACTCTGTGCACAAACTACCTGACTAGCTCAGACTAGCTCGTCCTGAAGGACTAATTATTGTAGAGCAAACTGAGAAATGAAGACTCTGGCTGGAGAAAAACAGACATATAAATGGGCCAGGAAGTCAAAGTACTCTTTCACCCAAACAAAAAACATGAAACAAAACTCAGAAAAATGAAGCCAAGAAACTCTAGCTGCCTAAAAATCCTCCCTTAAATAACTAATAGCTGTTAATGAACAGTTCTTTATTGCATATCGAGATACTTGGATGCCAGCATTATTGTAATCCAATCTTAAATAGTACCTGCAATAAGAACATAACATGCAGTGCTGCTGTCAGTAATGTGAATTATTATCAGTAATGAAAAGTTGTAAACTCTAAATGGCACTATGATGATGTCACCAACATGATGATAAAAAAAATAACATTAATTATTTATTTAGTATAAATAATATGACAATATTGTCCCTCAAGGCACAGACCTTTGAATTACACACAAAAGGAAGTTTAACAGCTGGGAAAACAATCACTTGTATCTTACTCTCAACAGATTATGCATTCACTTTCTGAACATTCTTCTTCCAATACAGAGTGTTGGTAGACTGGAGAATACCAAAGTAGCACAAGATAGGAAGCTGTAGTCATCTCTCTGGACTGGGATGTGACAAGAAATTGAAGCACTTGAGAGAAAACCAATGGAGACATGTTGAGAATATGTACTGTAAACACTCCCGGACTGGAATCTGTAACATTGATGCAGTAGCACTATTCACTGCAGCACTACTCCTCAGATCCAGCTTTAACCAAAATGTAATAGTGCTACATACAGAGTTTTTAATGTACTTAGTATTGTTTAACCCAAATGTCAGTAAGCTCTTTATTGGCAAGCTTAATTTTCTGTTTTCTTTGTTGTTCAGTGACCACTACAGACATATCAAATGGTTAGGATGCAAGAAATGGGTCCTTAAAACATGATCATGAAACACAACAGCAGAACTGACGGTTATCGGCTGAATAAAAAGAAAGAAAAACCTTCCAGTTCAAGACAGGGACTAAGCAATTAATGTTAGTTTTTCTGAATCTACTTACAAATGTATATTTTCTTTGACTCTTGTCAGTCCTTAAGTACTCACATTACTATCTAGATCTCACTCTTCTCCAACTAAGAATAAAAGAAAATTAAGCTGGTTTCTCACTAAGAAGGATATAGATGGGTGTGTTGCGACAGACAGGTTCCTGCACAAAGATAATAAATTATTCCTTGTAATCCAATATTGGAGCAAGTAGTCCTAGATAAAAGCCAAGCTAGACACTGACTACTCATCAACCTAGACATTATAAGTGAGTCAAACAATGAATGGATGGAAGTATGATGGTGACAAAACAGGGCAGCAGAATGACTGAGTGGTCAGGGGCTCTGCATCCCTCGATATCAGAGAATCCTTTCTAGAGGTATTCAACTTTTCTCTGCCTCACTCTCTCTCTCTTAAACATGTGTCAATTGGTACCTCCAAACTGGCATGATATAAGTGAGTGTGAGTGTGTTGTAAGCATGCTCTCTGATGGACTGGCATCTTATCCAAGTTTGATTCCAACCTTCTGTCCAAAGCAGCTGAGACCCTGTGTTAGACAAATCTGTGGATGAAGATCACAGAACGCTTAACAGTAAGATTAGGCAATGATTCAGAGCAATGTAGCACTTAGCAGGAGATTTCTACAGCCCAAATAAAGGCAGAATGCACAACCATTCTTTCCAATCATTACAGTAAAGAATATTAAAAAAGAGCACAGTTTACTTGTATTACATTAATGTATTACACAAAGTTAATTCAGAAGAAGTACTTTAGTTATTTTTTTTTAAAAGCAAGGCAAGTTGCTTTGTTTAGAAAGTATGGACCAACCAATTATGAAAAAATTCATTCACATCTTCATTTACGTGATGGGTATTATGTTATTTGTAAGTACATTCCAAAAGAATAAGCCAGACTATACACTGGCTGGTCACAGCGTTAAAGAAATATTTTCAGGTTCTAAAGAGGACTTAACTGATACTGTCAGTTCCACCAACTGTGATATCCTCATATTTCCAGAACTACTGTACTCTTCCCTGAACACAATTCAGTTGTGGCTATTTCAGCAAATTTAAGAACTTAACCACAGCAAGTTAATTTTGTAACTATTTGATGCCATTAATTAAATTAACATTTTAATAATAAATATGTTGTAATAAAACAGTTGGGTTCACAAAATTCTATATTTTCATTTATCTGTATGTTCTAAACATACAAAGAATGAATGGATACATCTTAAAAGGACAAAAGTGTAAATCAAAGGTTAGATAAGGAAATCAGAAGTCAAAAAAAAAATAAAAAATCTGTAAACACTAACTCCTGTAAACATAAACTCAAAAATCAAATTCTAACCACGTTCTAGGATGCTGCTTAGATATAAAAGGTAACAAAATAATAGAATTTGCATTTCTCCAAACATCAAGAGAGTACTTCTGCACAAGATGCTGGCAGAAGCCCTTACAGGGACCAGCCAGTCTACAGAAGGCCAAGCTGCACCTGAAAAAGGCAACCCCAATAGTCTCACAGATTGGCTGAAAGCACTAAACACAGCATACAGATGCAGATCTCAGCAACTTTGTTACATTCAACCAGCAGAACAAATTGAACATTGGACGGTAGGCTCATAAATGAGCTTTATTGTAGATACATGCCATATGAGTAACACCAACAGATTCTTGAACATTATTCCTCAGAACAAATAATGCCTTATAATTACTATTAGAACAGGAATAACCTTGAAATTGCCTACATCCAGCACTCTTTCGTTTTTAATCACCTTGATTGGAATTTTCTTTGGTTTTCTTCCTCAAAGAAACTATAAACAGAAGTCTTTTCCAGCCATGGATACTTGTCTTACTGATTTAATTATATCATCTAAACTCTGTCTCATCAAGTGACAAAAAAAAGATCCAGCATAGTGAAAGAATCTTTACTGCTCGACTCTTTCTGCGATGCATATAGGCATTTTCAAGTTTTGTAAAGATCAATGGATAAAGTTCCTTTAGATATAATGCTAATTATGGATAAAAGGAATTGGCTGAACACTGGAGAACCATATGGGATGGTGATGACGTTTTGAAAGGTATTCACTAGCAAAAGCTGATAAACACTAAGAAATTAAACAAGTAAGGTGTAGTAAGCAAAAATCAAAGTTAACAATAACAAGGGCAGTGAACAGATGGTAAATCAATCAAATCAACCACCAAACAATGGTGCTTATGAGAAAAGACCAAAATTGGCCAGATATGCCACTGAAATACAAAAGCAAATTGGGTACAGGGTCTTCTGTTTGACTTGGACCAACACTCCCTTTAAGTCCAATACAAATTAAAGTCAGGGGAAATAATAAAATAGGATAGCACCCACTCTTGTGTATATCCAATTGGAAATACATGGAAGAAACAACAGATAATATGTTAACTCCACAAAGAAAGAAGATTATCTGCTGTGTGTTTTTTATGCAGCCATGGATAATGAATCTTGTTTTATCCATAACACCTTGAAAAAACAGAATTGGTTCTCGATCACCAGCATCACTTCATCCTTTGATTTTCTGCTACTCAACTTTACATTTTCACACCTTGATGGTGTTTACACACAAAATCACTTTCATTTTTCAGCTCATGTAATTTTTAAAACTAAAGTTTTAGTTGACTCTATCAGAACCATCATAATCAATTTAGTAGATTAAATGCATTTCTCATCTGCTAAATGACTTTCTGTGCTTAACTACAATCTTCCTGACTTCCGCCAGCCAGTACTTCTATTGTTAATTGTATATTCTGTTTTCTATGAGTTTCAATTTTTGATGGAATGATAATTATGCCCATATTTTGGCCTGTTACTTCTTGAAAATATGTTTGTCTACATGCCTTTCAAGTGTCTGTTCTACTGGATCTTTTTTTGGCGTCTTTTTTTGAGGAATTCTCTGACTTAATGTCAATTTTAATTACGAACTATGACACACTCCTAATAGTTGGCAACTTTAATTTTCATATAGATAATCAGTGTGACCTAAAAGTAAAAGAATTTATGAACCTCCTGGACTCTTTTGATTTGAGACAGCTCGTTAATCAGCCTACACATAAAGCAGGTCATACGTTAGACTTAGTGATTACTAAAGGACTTAAAGTTGATATAAAACAGATCATTGATATTGGTCTATCAGACCATTTTCTTCTACTTTTTAATATAGAAATAATGATAGAAAACACCCACGAGAAGCATATTGTTAAAAAACGCTTCTTTGACTCAGCAGTAGCTTTAAAACCTACAAACATTCTAAGCAATCAGTCCATTTATAGTGCCAACTATAATAGTGAGGATAATGTAAATAGTAAGGTGGAAAGATTTAATACTAAAGTGAGAGCTGCTGTTGACATAGTTGCACCTGAAAAGACAGTGAAAAATCTTCTAGCATTGTTATACCATGGAAGACCCAAAGAGTGTCTGATTTAAAGAGAACATGCCGTAGAACTGAGCGTAAATGGAGGAAGACTAAACTAACTATCCACTATGAAATATTAAAAGTTAAAATAACAGAATACAATAACACTGTCCGTCTTTGAGAGGCGCTGCTATTTCTCTATGATTATAAATAACAATGCTAGTAATCCCAGAGTCTTATTCTCTACAATTGATCATCTGCTAAACCCAGGTAACTCAAAGTAATGCCTCCTAAGTACTTACAGTAAAACCAAAAAATTAATGATATTAGAAATAACATAGTATATCTCCCCAACACTAAGGATCCTCCTAAACCCCAGCATTCCGTTATAAACAAATTAAACTCTTTCACTAGGATAGATTTACCCGATTTACAAAAAATAATATCTCAATTAAAACCCTCCACCTGCGTCCTTGACCCAATACCAACAAATTATTTCAAAGAAGTATCGGGCGTGCTAATTGATAATGTTCTTGACATAGTAAATTCGTCATTAGATACGGGGGTCTTCCCAGACTGTTTTAAGACTGCTGTAGTTAAACCCCTACTTAAGAAACATAATCTTGACCCCTCGGCTCTTGAAAATTTTAGACCCATCTCTAACCTCCATCCATCCATTTTCTAACCCGCTGAATCCGAACACAGGGTCACGGGGTCTGCCGGAGCCAATCCCAGCCAACACAGGGCACAAGGCAGGAATCAATCCTGGGCAGGGTGCCAACCCACCGCAGGACACACACAAACACACCCACACACCAAGCACACACTAGGGCCAATTTAGAATCGCCAATCCACCTAACCTGCATGTCTTTGGATCGTGGAGGAAACTGGAGCGCCCGGAGGAAACCCACGAGACACGGGAGAACATGCAAACTCCACGCAGGGAGGACCCGGAAGCGAACCCAGGTCTCCTAACTGCGAGGCACATCTCTAACCTGACTTTTTAAGTAAAATTCTGGAGAAGGCAGTCATTATGCAGTTAAATGACCGCCTCAATAAATTTGCTATTCTTGATAAATTTCAGTCGGGTTTTAGAGCAAATCACATCACGGAAACTGCACTCATTAAAGTAGTAAATAATTTGGTAAATGCAGACAGAGGCCATTTATCTGTTCTCATCCTCTTAGATCTGAGTGCTGCATTTGACACCATTGATCATAATATTCTTAGAAATCGCCTTAGTCAATGGGTGGGCCTCTCTGGCAGTGTCTTAAATTGGTTTGAATCCTACCTGACAGGGAGAAAATTCTTTGTTAGTTGTGGTAATTACAACTCAAAGACACATGATATCCGATATGGTGTTCCACAAGGCTCTATCCTGGGTCCGCTGCTCTTCTCAATCTACATGCTTCCGTTAGGTCAGATTATCTCAGGGCACAACGTGAGCTACCACAGCTATGCTGATGACACACAGCTGTACTTATCAATAGCACCTGATGACCCTGATTCTCTTGATTCACTAACACAATGTCTGACTTGTATCTCAGAATGGATGAATAGTAACTTTCTCAAGTTAAATAAAGAGAAAACTGAAATCTTAGTGATTGGCAATAATGGATACAATGAGGCTATTAGAAATAAACTGGATACATTAGGATTAAAAGTCAAGACGGAGGTAAAAAGCTTAGGGTAATTGTTGACTGTAATCTGAATTTTAAATCGCATATTAATCAGATCACTAGGACAGCATTTTTTCACTTAAGAAACATAGCTAAAGTTAGACCTCTTATATCACTGAAAGATGCTGAGAAATTAGTTCACGCGTTTGTTTTCAGTCGACTAGATTACTGTAACGCACTCCTCTCAGGACTACCCAAAAAAGACATAAATCGTTTGCAACTAGTGCAGAATGCAGCTGCTAGAATCCTAACTAGGAAAAGAAAATCCAGCACATTTCTCCAGTTTTGATGTCACTACACTGGTTACCTGTGTCATTCAGGATTGACTTTAAAATTCTGCTTATGGTTTATAAAGCCTTAAATAATCTCACCCCATCTTATATATCGGAATGTCTGACACCTTATATTCCAAATCGTAACCTCAGATCCTCAAATGAGTGTCTCCTTAGAATTCCAAGAACAAAACTTAAAAGTGGTGAGGCGGCCTTCTGCTGTTATGCCCCTAAAATCTGGAATTTGCCAGATTTGCCAGGCTGATACGGTGGAGCACTTTAAAAAACTGCTGAAAACACATTATTTTAACATGGCCTTCTCATAATTTCACTGTAATCAAAATCCTGATACTCTATACATCTCCAACTCATTATAATAACTATTCATGGTGGCTCTAAAATCTGTACTAACCCCTACTCTCTCTTCTGATTCCTTTTCCGGTATCCTTTTGGTGGTGGCGCCACCACCATCTACTCAAAGCACCGTGATGTTCCAAAAATGATGGACAGATTAAAAGCCAGAAGTCTGTATGACCATCAACATCAAGTGACTCCGTGAGAACCCTAACTACAAAGAGGACTATTTCATTTATGTTAGGTAGAATGCCCAGAGGGGACTGGGTGGTCCCATGGCCTGGAACCCCTGCAGATGTTTTTTTTTTTTCTCCAGCCGTCTGGAGTTTTTTTTTCTGTTTTTTCTGTCCACCCTGGCCATCGGACCTTACTCCTTTTCTATGTTAACTAATGCTGTCTTATTTTAATTTCTTATTTTTTCTTTTATTTTTCTTTTCTTCAGTATGTAAAGCACTTTGAGCTACTTTTTGTATGAAAATGTGCTATATAAATAAATGTTGTTGTTGTTGTATAAAATTTTTCATATCAACACTGTTTGCTGTTTATTTTCTGTCTGTGCAAAAAGGGAGCCTCTCTCTCTCTCTCTTTCCTCTTCATTATCGTTGCTATACTCTGAACCAAATTCCAAAAGTTGTATAACTCCATTTTTAACATTAAGGAGAGAGTTAATATTAAGGTCACCACATCTATTTCCTTTTCCTCCACTACAAAATGCTGTATGGAATTTGGAAATTCTCCCTATTTTCATGAGGGTTTCCTATTATAATCCAAATACGTGCAGTCAAGCTGAATGATAATACTTGTCCAAATATGAATGCTGATCAATGTACACTGCAATTGACTGGAAAGTGTTAAAGCTGGCTCCTTCATTCAGCTCAGACCTGCCAGGATAGACTGAAGTTTCATGCAACCCTGTAACAGATGCGATGTCTTAAGAAAATAGATGGATGGAAACTTGCTACCAAGCATTAAATTTAATATGCACTTTAAGAAAAATGAATATGACGCATACAAAATCAAATCATTCTTCAATTCAGTTACTTATTAAATACCTCAACTATCCTGAACATTCTGCTTTGCTCCCTCCTTCCTTGTGGCAAACAGCTCTGGACAATTCAGATTCTCACCTGTTGATTCAGAGACAGTTTCTATCCATAGACTATAAGGTTACTGAGTCTCTAATGATAACAACAAAAACTTTAAAATTACAAATAATGCATATATAAATAAAATGCAAGATATATAAATAAATACTTTCCAGTATCCATTGTATATAAATGTGTGTATGCAGTACATTTGCAAGTAAGGATTTCATTGTCTTATATAAACTATGTCATCTGTACACATGACAATAAACTTGAACCTGGATTTGAGGTATATAAATAATTCAAATACAAGAAAACATTCATGTAACTACCTGCACAAGGTTATGTATTCTATGCTATACATTTCACAGACACTATACATATATAAGGCTAAGAGGAACACTCTGCATCGGATTAAACAAACTCACAAAAATATGATGGTGGCACTGGAGCAGTAAGGATGAGTAATCTTCATTAACCTAATCTGTGGATTCAAGGGTGACTACAATTACCTCAAGGAAATTTTTGAAATGCAATGGGCATGACTCTAACAATTGCATATTGAAAGACACTGGGTGGACTGTTTTTTTTTTTTTTTGAGATACACAGACCACACATGAATATCAGCACTCTGTATTAGAGATTGAACATGAAGTCTCTACATCAACAGCATCTACTGGGTGATCCAGATCTAATTATGAAATTTTTATTATGCTATAACTTATTAAGTTTATTACATAGAGAATTCACAACTGAATGGAGGACAGTTGGGACATTACATTTAAAATCAATGAATTAATTCAATGTAAGTCCATTTTTGATTATTACAAGTTACAGTATGTCGAATAATTCTTTCGTCTTGCATTGTTTTCCTGCATTGCATTAAAAGTTGCATAATTAGATCTGGACCACCCTATATAATCTTTGTTTAATGTTTACGGTACAAACTCCTTAGACGAAAGGATTTTTAAAACAATTGAATGAATGTAGGGCAGTATCAGTGTGCATTTGCAAATGAAAAGGAGGTAAAAGTTATTTTTACTTCAGATTAGCTTAACCAGTTCAATTGCTTATCATTTACTCTTTCTCTACTCCAATGGTGAAATTGCCACACATAATTCTGCCTTATCAGTCAGCATGGACAGCTGAATGTTTATTACTCGTTTGTGGCAGTATTATTATTTGACTGCTGATGAGTTTATTATATTT
Organism: Polypterus senegalus; assembly: GCF_016835505.1. Classification (NCBI taxonomy): domain Eukaryota; kingdom Metazoa; phylum Chordata; class Cladistia; order Polypteriformes; family Polypteridae; genus Polypterus; species Polypterus senegalus. The sequence goes on from NC_053154.1 coordinate 104,530,012, forward strand.
TAATTTAACGCCTAACCAAGAAAAAAAAAAGTCACACACTTTAATATTTCATTGGACCATCTTTAATTCTGATTGTGGCATGCAATGTGTCATTCAATGAGCTTATGAACCAAATTCTTCTCTGCTACATCCAAAAGACTCTCAATGGAGTTAAGGTCAGGACTCTCTGGTGGCTAGTTCATGTGTGAAAATGATTCTTCATGCTCCTTGAAGTGTTCTTTCACAAGTTGAGCCCAGTTAATTTTGGCATTTAGTCGCTCTGGAATATGCTTGAGCCATCAGAGAAAAAAAAATGAATTGATGGGATAACCATTCAGGAGATTCAAGTACTCAGCTGACTTCATTTTATTGTTGCATAATTCTATCTGCCGATTTTCTATGATCTGACTTCACCAAGCATTTTAGTGATGTCCAGTCACAATCATTTGCATTTTTTTCCACCCATATTTCTTCCGTGAGGTTGACAGTTTGCCACTATCCTTCCAGGTTTTAATAATGCATTGGACAGTTCTTAACCCAATTCCATGAACTTCACCAATCTCCTTAGTTGTTTTCTTTACTTAATGTTGCTCCTTCTGAAGCGCAGCAACATCTTTCTGCAATCACAGGAAAGGTCTTCAGTTCACATAAGGTTGTTTAAGGAGCTACAGACCTGAATTGGTTAAAATTATAGGAAGTATTACCAGCTGAAACAAACTAATCACTGCAATAATGATCCAGTCATTGGCTCTTAATTATTTGCTTATTTAAACTGCAACTTTTATTGGCTCAGCAGTGTAAATTAAGCTACTGTATGGTTGCTGTAGACCCAGATGGCTCCATGTTCAGCAATAAAGGGATGTCTATTCAAGACTACTGAATGGGAGGCACTAAGAAACTTACAACTCCATAAGTACACAGAGATACTGAATGCTGCAAAAAAAAAAAAAAAACTAAACAAATAAGAAGAAGTAAACCTATAGATTTGAATGGGGCCACAGTGCTTATCTTTACAATTGAACTTGAAATGACTACAGGTCACAATATGGATGACTGAATTAAATGGTCTCCGTAATTTTAACAATCTCTTGCTGGGTTCAGTTAACTATATAGTTTGAAGTTCATATCTCTCAGTCAACAATTATTTAGAGTGGAGAACAAAATAGTGTATACCCCCCTAATAAAATTGTATTATTTTTTCTTTGGGACACATGTGAGTTTTGGAATAAAATGTCCAATTACCTACTGCACTGGCCAGTCCCTCCATCCACAACAGGGTTCCTCAGTGTTGCTTGAACTACTGCACACACACACTCATTCTACCTATTACTTATAGAATTATTTATAGGATTGTCCAAACTACAGGTGTCATCTAGACTCTTTACTCAAAAGTAATATTTCGAGCATTGTCTGCCATTTGATTTTGTGTGTATACCATTAGGAAGCATACACAGAGCACACCTATATACACTTACATCTGCTAGTACCTTGGCAAGCCAGAGCCTATTCCAGCAACACTGGACCCATGGCAGGAGGCAGCCCTGGCAATGGTGCCAGTCCACTGTAGGGTCCTCTATAATCTGTATTCTCCAAATAGCTCAACCCATGCATCTTTGGAAATATAGGTGGAAAACCAAAGTGAGATCCATGCACAGGAAGCACATACAAACTCCAAACAGACAACATCTATACATAAGATTTGAACCCTTGATGCCAGATCTATGAGGAAGAAACACTATCCTCTTCACCACCTTAATATAATTATGCAATACACAAACTCAAAAATTCATACTTAGTCTTCATTTACAGGCTGCGCCAAGTGTCAATGTTTGGCTTACAAAGAACATCCAGAAACCCTGCAGACAAATCAGGAAAGTGGTCTCTAAATGGTACTTGGTAATTCAGCATTGAATTAACTAAGTGGTTAATTAGCCTCATTAGCTGAGTGTTATGCTATTTTTACTTGTAAATCCAGTAATCATCAAAAGCAGTATAAAAATAAGACATTATTGTGAAAACAGTTGATTTTAGCTTCTTAATGCTTCATGCTGATAACTGTTTAAACTTTTATTGACTCGACCAATAATATGTTAAAGCCAACCAGTCAATTCAACCTCTTCTCCAGTAAGACAGGAGCACACATGGAGTAGACCAGGGGTCACCAACTCCGGTCCTGGAGGACCACCATGGCTGCAGGTTTTCATTCTAACCCTTTTTATAATGAGTGCCCTGTTTGTGCTGCTAATTCACTTAAAATTAAAAAAATTAATTAATTAAAAATTAAATAAGTGAATTAGCAGCACAAACAGGTCACTCATTAAGAAAAGGGTTAGAATGAAAACTTGCAGCCACGGTGGTCCTCCAGGACCAGAGTTGGTGACCCCTGGAGTAGATGGAAGCACATCACTGGAGGGAAAGGCACACCTTTTTCTAACAGGCTAAGGTGTAATGCTTTTAGGCCATATAAGGCCATGTGGGAGATGTAATCCAAATGTTTAAAATTCAGAAAGACATCAATAAAGTTGTTCTAGTACAATTCTTTACGTTCAATAGAAAAATGGGAAGGAATAAAGAATTCTGAAAGCAATTCTATATGAAAAAAGGATTGTGAGACCCAGGAAAAAATATGACATCTTGCCAGGTATTTAGAAGAGGTATTGGGGCAGTCATTGTTTATCACAGTTCTTGTGTTCTTATCCATCAATCCAGCTTATTTAACTGTTTAGTAAGCAACTTTATTCAAACACAAATTAGAACCTCTTAAGGATTAAGGGTCACACAGTTAATTTCAAGGCCACACAATTTCTTTCAGAGAAACACAAGGTCAAACATTATTGTACTCATTACCCAGACAGAGAAAGCCTCTTGCATCTGCGTTTGAAACTCATTACGTGAGCTCAGAATCCTCTACTGCAACCACCAAGCAATAGCAAAGCCTGAAAAAGGTTAAACATTAACATAGAGAGTGGAAGTACAGGCCTGATTTTCCTGTTATCTGCTGGTGCTTTTCATAAAGGGCACACAGCTTGCCCACCTGTAATACTAATTAGAGGTCATTATCTGAGGATATTTATGGACCAGAAACTCGTAGGCAGCATGTGGAATGGCATCTATTCCTTCGGTGCAAGACCTTGGCGGTGTGTCGTTCATTTAGATAGGCAGCACACGTTACAGCGTAAACCAGCACGTTTTTGTAAATACTGTATAAACTAATATGGATCATCCAATAATGCTATAGGATGGAAAAGGGGCAACATTTTCAGAATTATTATGGATGACGGATGAAATAAGCTGACCAATAAAACCATACAGTACGCATACCAGATAAGAATGAACTTATTTTTATAGCCATTATTGTAAAGAATAAAGCAAAAATAATTTCATTAAGAAAAGGAACCTTATGGTGTAACAACAGTTTGCGTTATCACTGTATTGTGCATGAATCCCAGATGTGATTCTCAGCTAGGGCACTCAGAATCACACCTGGATTGAGTTCTGTGAAGGACTGGCACAAGTTTAAGGCTGGTTCGTCCTTTGTACCCAGCACTCTTGGGCAGGATTCTGGCCCCTTTCAACCTTGATTTGGGTTAATTGGATCAGCTTAAGTTATTTTAAGTTATATTACAGTTTAAATTAATTTAAAGCGATTAACACTGTGGCCTTAAAATACTAGGCTAGGACAGGGGTCCTCAATCACGGTCCTGGAGAGCCGCAGCGGCTGCAGGGTTTTGCTCCAACCCAGTTGCTTAATAAAAAGCACTTATTGCTAAAGTAACACTTCTGCTTCACTTTAGTGATTTTGAGCCCTTATTGCTTAATTTTGTCTTAAACAGCTATTTTAATTGCTCCTTAATATCAATAACATGCAAATGACAAGAGAGAGCAGCATTTCTCCATTTAACTTATTTACATTTACACCTGTGTGTATTTATCTGCACTATTGGGTTTCATTAAATACTTGGAAGAAAAATGAAGAGAAAAAAGTAAAGGACTGAGAATTACTCGTCCATTTTAGCCTTCAAATCATTTGCATGATAGAAAGGGAAAGAAAATCTAGGATATGAGAATGAACAGACATAGCAGAGTTAATTTAATTTCATAGCTTGTTAGTGCTTTATTGGCAAGAATTGCTTTCTAATTAAGCAACCAGGTCAGAACAAAAACCTGCAGCCACTGTGGCTCTCCAGGACTGGGATTGAGGACCCCTGGGCTAGGACACTGTCCCTGTGAAGTTTGCATGTTCTCTTGTAATATAAGTGAACTTTTTCTCATGCTTATCTGGCAACCTCACCAATCTCAAATATACTGTATCCTGTCTAGGACTGGATCTTGTAGCTTGCACTTGTTGCTAACTACCCACTCTTGGAAGAACACCATAAAGGTCTAGCGCTAAGAATGGTGAACATGATCAATCAAGTAATTATAAGGTATGATTCTACAATACTGCCCACTAAATGTGCAGTTTTTGTTTTTTTTGTACTTTAAGCACTTAAAGGCGATAGTAACAATCTTTTGATGCATTTGCCGGATAGAATACTGGAGCTTTTCAGTTACAAAGCACATAAGAACACCTTCATTGTGCATAACAGTGGAAGAGAGGCCATGTTGAGCCATGCCTGATCCATACCTGACTGAATACTTTACTACCTTATTCCTGGATATTTAAAAAGGGAGTATTTGGAAAGATGATAGTTGTCAAGTGATACCAATTCTGAAAACAATTCTGCATTCAAGTGAGGACTAAGTTATTGTCACTGCAGACAAATAGAACTGCAACACCAAGAATGACATGAACTATCAAAGTGATACATTGGCCTACATGATTAGAAGTACAGCTCGGTCATGCGTACGGAACGTACAATAATCAGTGTTTGGTGTATCCACCATGGGTGGAAATAACCTTTTCTACACGGTCTGGCATGGTAAGGAAGAGGTGTTGGATGTGTGTTTGTGAAATTGCATGCCATGCTGCCTCTATACATGCCCTAAATTCATATGTAGCAACCATGCTGGTTTCTGGCATACTAGCTGTCGCATGTTTTGTGCCACCTGTGCTTGAGCACTGTCTTATTGGAAAATGGCACTGGAAAACATCTGCAGGTACGGTACCATCTCCTCCTTAAACACCTCTGTGATGAATACAAGGCAGGAATGGAAGTTGAACCCAAAAGCACACTATAACACCTGGTGCTGGGCCCATATGGCACTACAAAATTAATGCCTCCAAGAGCCTTTCGCTGCAGTGCCTCGAAACATAGATCCAGTAAATTGAACCAGAATGTGTCCAAAAACACAATAAGATGCCAATTATCCTGCCACTGTTGGCATTCTTGGCACCACTGCAGTTCAGGACACCTGACGTCAAATGTCTAGGCTATCTGAAGCAATGAGCACCAAGCAAGAAAGGCCCTACTGCTGCAAACAAGGTCAAACAGTGTGTGTGGATACTGATTGGCATGACAGACCCTGTTTGGTTAGTGCCTGTTTTGTGGCTGTTTGGTACACCACTGTCATTTGTACAACACGTACACCCTCCTGTTCATTTGTGTGTTGGGTTCTCCTTTCTCTACTCAATGACTCCATATTCTCGTCAACGTGTTCACATTCTGTCCAACACAAGCACCAATGTCCCTGAAGTATAATCCACCTTGCTGCATCCTCACAATTCTACCTCACTCAAAGTTTGCAAGCTAGATATGTGGTTGTCTTAAACCAGGGATATACTTAACGCTACGCAATGCGCACACTTGAGGATGCCGTTGCTATGCAAGCAGTGTGCTGACTATGCTTGTGCGCATACTTTATGTAAATCTGGAGGATTCCGCCAGGTGGCATTGCAAGAAATCATCGTGGTGAGAAATCAACGTCCTGTTTCACTGTGTTTTTAGTTGAGGTACAAAAGAGGTTAAGAATAAAAATTCTTTGCATTCTGATGCTGTTACGAAGGTGCAAAAATAAAAATGGTATGTGAGACCTTTAAATGTATCGTGTCATTATGATGGGGAATATGTGATGCTTGTATTGCCTACGCAAGAAATGAATGAAAAAAAGCACCAGGAATTCATTTGCATGTCAGTTAAGTTTAATTATTTGCTTCACTGCATCGAAACATTCATCAAACATCGATGCATCTCAGCTCCAGCATTGTGGGTTGCCACCACACGTTGACAGTAAACAATGATGCTGACATTATGTAGCAAAACTTGAACACACACAACACCTATATTTTTGCTGGTACTGCAACTCTCGTACATGTCACGTTAATTTCTGACAATGTGCTCAGAAGACATGTTAAAAGAATACTGGGAACGCATGGCAACCATGATGTGTGCACATAAGCATTCTGAGCGTGAAGTATAAACCGGCCCTTACTCTTCACTGGGGTACATTTGGTCCTTTAGAGTACATCAACTACCAGTTTTCACTCAGTAATGTTTCCTTTGAAGGTGACTTCTATACCTGTTGTGGGAAAGTCCAGGGGATGAAACTCACATACATCATGTGTATATTTGCTGTGCTTGTAATCATTTTCACCATAATCTATCCATCTTGCAAGTTTCGGACAAATGACATTTGTTTTTCCCAGTGTCACAATTTTAATGGCCAGCAATGTACAAAGTCTTCATATGTAGGCATATACTGTATAACTGCAACATAATTCCATTCCAAATCTGCAACACAAATTATATACTGCACATTTCAGAGGAAAGCGAAAGTAGTCTCAGATCTCTAAATATTCAGGACAAAGGTGTATCTAAATTGAAACAATGTAAATAAACTCTAACTGTCCAACTAGGAAAAGACTTTTCAAAGAGGGATAAGACAGCTTAAGTTAGTTCATCCATGTAGTGTTGAATTGGTACTAAAATTCCGACTTCAGAATCCATACCAGCTTTTGGACCTCAGTACCAGGACCAAAACAATTCCAAAGCAAATAATGGAATACTCCAAAACCCCATCTTACTCCAGCCTCCCTGTTGTGTCGTGCCATTGCACCCCACTACGCAATGCTACCATCTTGGTAGCAGTGAAGTCCTGATTGCGCCGAAGCAATTAGAAGGGGTGCAGTGATATCCAGATCACATCGAAGCCATGGATGGACCTTCTCCGACCCCATTAAGTCCCAATTGCGTTGAAGCATGCAATTTTGTTTTGTGTACTGGTACCAGAACAATAGCGAGTATCAAGGGAAGCTGGGGGTTTGAGAAGAAAGCTTCCAGTACCAAAAATGCTGAAATGCTAGCCCTGTAACATTTAATTTTTTTTTTTATTTTTGCAGTACCAGTATACCGCACATCCTTACATTTATGCTTTATGAACATTAATCGAAGAGAAGAACAAGTTACAGTAAGTTAGAAAACATCTCAAAAATTAGATGCTGCTTCACAGAAAGCAGTAGCACTCCTCATTACTGTCTCCAGTATAAAAATAAGTTAGAAAAGCAAGAAGACAAAACACTGAAGTAATAATGTATCAGTTGAACATATTCCCAATTAATGTTGAAAGGAAAAAGCAAATCAAGAATGAGGTGAAATTTTATCACTGTTGAACCAACAACTGAACGCAGTTCAGAGCAGTGTTGAGGAATTCCGTCTTTTCATTTATTTTTTTCAGCCCAGTTTATCCAGTGCCAAGGTTCAAGAAAGTATCCACTGATACAGCACGTTCCCACACCCACCACACGACGAACCACGTGAGGATCCCAGATTAGGACCTGAGTGCTGCTGTGCAATGGGTGACACCTCAGCACCACACTAGTTCAGATGGAGTGGAACAGTGTGAGGTTTTTTATGGTGACTGTAGTGCCAATCCTGCCATCAACTCCCCGAGTTTTCTCTTCAAGTTGCAAGACTTGGTTAACACCATACCAAGGATGGAACAATTTCAAGTTAAGGGCCTTGCTCAAGAGCCCAATGGAGTGGAATCCATTTACAGGATTCAAACCAGCACAGATCCCTAGCCTTAGAGCCACCACTACGCCCTGAAAGGATAACCAGTAAGTCTAGCAGTCATTAACACAAGGTGGGAACAAACCCTCCTGGAGATGGCAGTGCATCATGGCAATAAATCATGGCACACTTACCCATGATCCACACTAGTCAGTCATAACGACTTTGACGCTGACTTTTTAACCTTCTCCTTTTTCATGAACTGTGCTGACGGCAGTTTATTGTTTACCCTGAATTGTAATCTTGTCATTTGAATTGTAAAGCACCTGAGGGGACTCAGTATGAAAAACTGACGAATGCCTAATATTTTGTTAAAAAAAAAAAAACTCTAAGCAATACTGACTTTAAAACTAACATCAGTTCTGCAATTAAATATTTTTGGAGAAATTAATAATCTTGCATGACTGAAACTATAATAACTAAAAGGTGATGAAAACCTTTCTGTATTGATCAGCACTTTGAAACATACAGAGTCAAACATGAAGTATAAAGTGATGGCTAAATATTAAAAAGAGTATAATCATGACTGAAAATGACTTTAAAGAAGTAATGTCATAAATTCTTCTTTAAATGGCAACCTCTTGATCCCAAAAATTCATCAAGAGATCTCAGAAGATAAGCAGATGGATTTAATTGAGACATTCAGTGTATCAAACTCAGGTTCTGTGATGCACTCTTAATTTATTAGCATTCTATTTATAACGTGAATTAGGATTCTGGTTACAGAATAATTTTTAGGGGTGACATTGATTTTCAAGAATAAAACTCTATTCTTTGCTTGTTCGATAAGAACATCACTTTTAAGGAATTTGTTGATTTAATGTTAATGTACAGCCAGTACAGAAGGAAACAGAGAATTTTTTTTTGGTTGTGCTTCTAACAATCTTCTTTTCATTTTCTGGATACTCTGGGAAACAATAAAGAATGGACAATGAAAAAGTCATCAGAGATGCTACTGTTTGTGCATATGTAAAACTTTCTTTCTCTCTAACATTGTTGAGGTCCAACTGAAAAGAGATTGAGGTTCACACCATCAAATGTTAAACCTTCACTTGCTATAATGATAGTTAAAAGAAGACATAATTAGAAAAACTAAGTAAAGATCAAGTGTGGACAATGATTACACTCTAGCAAGATTCTCCCTGATACAACAGCACTGGATTCCCTGTGATTAGTAATTGAGGGATGTGGGCCTACAGACACTGAATGCCACTAAATAAATCTTCATGACACACTCCAAAGCAGTATGCACTTACTTACTCACATTGGCATATACACATTCAAATGACAATGAAGAGCTGCATCATTTTGGTATTTAATTTCCTTCTAATTTATAATACACTAAATAACTTTATATTGGAAACACAAACCTTCAATTTGCTTTGTAAATCACCGTGAAATGTTGTGCTATTTGAAGGGTGCTTTATAAAATTTAGATTAGTTGATATTGGTATATTCTTAACTCTTCTAATTTATTTATGCCAATTTACCATATATATATACCCATGCATCTGGAAGGACTGGGAGAGGGACAATACCTCCCCAGGACCACAGAAGGGCCACCGTCAGAGGGGCCCAGACAGTTGTGGAGCCCTGGATGCCAGCATTTCTGCCACACCCGGAGGCGCTGGGGGGAAGGACTTCCAGGGACACCCAGACTGCTTCCTGGTGCTCATGCTGCACTTCTGGCACACCAGGAAGTGCCGTCAGAAGTTCATCGGAGAGCACCTGGAGCACGTCCAGGTGATTTTAAGAGAGGCCACTTCCCTCGAGTGAGAGAGCCGAGTCGGGAGGAAGAAGGCAACTCTCGGGAGGAGAGGTGGAAAGGTGGCAGATGAAGTCCGGAAGGGATAGAAATGGACAGGAAGAAAGGTGTTTGGTGCAGGGGCACTGTGTTGTGTGCTGAACTTTTATAGTAATTAAAAGTGTGTGTTTTTGAAACATTGTGTCCATGTCTGTCTGTGCCGAGGCTGAACTACCACTCTATATATATATATATATATATATATATATATATATATATATATATTGTGAATGCTGGCCCAGACACACACAGACGGACAACATAGTTCCACCCAACATATGTTTATTTATACAATATTTACAGTTCAGTGCACTCACAAACCCCAGTGCCTCCAGCACCGATTCCCCCAATGTCCAGGCCACACAGTCCTGTGCCTCTCTTTCTCCTGGCCGCCTCCAGCCCTCACTCCAGCTCCGTCCTCTTCCACCCGAATTCCGCCATCGACTGAAGGGAGGCGGCCCCTTATATAGAGCTCCCGGATGAGCACCAGGTGTTCCCGGCATTCCTCCCTTGGCCACGCCCCACGTGGCGGAAGTGCCGGCTGTCCTCCCGGCAGCTCTCCGGGTGTCTCCCAAAGTCTTCCCCCCAGCACTTCCTGGTGTGGCGGAAGTGCTGGGCTCTCGGGATATCCAGGCACCGGAGTGCCGCCTGGCGGTGGCCACGGGTCCCTACGGGGCTGGGCTTCCAAGCCCTTAACCCGAGGCCCCCAACATAACCAGACCGGACGCCCCCTCTTGGTCTGGAGGCACAAGCCCTCCTCTGATCCTCCTGGGCGTCCCGGCCGGGGACCACAATATATATATATATATATATATATATATATATATATATATATATATCTACTCTACTGTATATATATAAAAAATCTTAAGCCTAATAGTACAATGATTTTGTGCAACGATTTTATGTCACTTTTTTGTAATGCTTTAAATCATCTCATTTTAAAACTTACATATATGTTTGGTATCATTCTTTTCAGAATTTATCAAACTTTAATGTGATGTCGTCAGATTTTCAAATTCTTATTCTGTTTTTAAATTATAAACAAAAGCATCAAGAACTCACGTCCTGCGAGACAAGACTTGGTGCCAAGAGATTTAACCACACCCGGTACCAGAATTAAAAACAAAGAGTAGGACAGCTGCTGTACAGGCTTTTAAATGTTCAAAGCAAGATGCAGATAACACGACATGGTCGCAGCAGCAAGCCAAAAGTAGTTGATTGAGTAAAGAGGAGGTAAAAAAAACTGCATTTGTTTCCTATTGTATCGTCGTTTAAGAGGGGGTTTCAGAGGAGCAACCGTGTCTCCTTGGGGAGCATTCACGATGTGGTTGGCGCATAGCGCAGGCCGGGGGGTTGGCGAGCAAAGCAAGCAGGGGGCAAGCCCCCTAGTATATATATATATATATATATATATATATATATATATATATATATATATATAGTGTACATATTTTTCACACTATTACCCTGAATATCAAGTTTAAAAACATAACATAACATTCTCAGACATGTTTAATTCATTTAATTAGAGCCCACACCATGCAGAAAACGGCCCTGTGATGAACTGACGCCATGTTCAGGGCTAATTCATGCGTACACCTACAAGGGGCCAACTTGGAATTGCCCATTAAACCTTCATGTTTGTGGGGATGTGGTGTACCCACAGAGGAACACCCATGCAGAAGTGAGCAAAATGTGTAAACTGCAGACACACAGCAGCCAAGTGTGAAACAGCAAAACTACCCACTGCATCACTGTGTCGCCAAATTCAACTTCAAGCTCAAGTCCTTATGTCTTGTGGATAACAACTGCTTCATATTGTTTGTAAGAAGCAAAAAACGATCACGTAGGATGGCTGAGATGTCCAATAACACTGCGAGTCATTCTAAGGCAGTCTGCATTATATCACAAAATAAAAAATGTAATAAAAACAACAATCTACGATTTGTCTAAGGCGAGACCCTCACTATAAACACCTGGCATTCTTGCCAAATCTACATGAACGCACATTAACTTATTTGAACCAGACCATGTAGAGTATGTAGCAAATAATTGTAATGAAGCAAAGAAAAAAGTGAAGGGCTTGAAGAAGACAAACTAAACACCGAAGTGCTTAAAAGAAAACAAACCAAAACAGGAGGCTTCTCTCTCTCACTCTTAAGCAGAGAGTAAGGAAGACAAGCAACAAAACATTTCTTAATGTTCAGAACAATGTGAACACAGGGATTTAAGAACACTAGAGAAACATGGGAATAAAGACAACACTGAAGAGGAACGCTGGGTAAATACAATAAAGCCAAAGGCTTAAACAAAAGCAGGACACAGAGAGAAGCAGAAAATGGACAGCTTAGGAGCAACTAAAAACGAGAGGGCTTGAAATCAACCAACAGAACACTGAGGGGGACTGGGAAGGGAAAGTCAAAAAGTGCTGATCTTGATAATGAACACTAAGACTTTGATGAGGTCTGACATGCAGGAAACACATTGACGCTTCAGAACGATCAATGGATCACTCAGGTGTTTTAAAGTAGGGCCTAAAACACGGTCATAATCTTAACATTTACATCAACAGAGTATCGAACACACAAACTAAAAATGACATCTTATGTGATGAATCAATACATAATAGAACATCAAACTTAGGAAATGGAGATTAAGTAAATCCACAGAGCTCATGCAAGCTGCTTTTCGATTGACTAAGCACAGTCTTTTTCTGCAGGTTTTGGTGTCACTAGAAATGCATCACATAATATCGAAGCAAAGAATGAAAGCGCTTCAGGAAAGCCTGTGAAAGAAACAAAGGGACAGAATTCTCCACATTCCACAAAGCACTCTAAATTTGGAGGCTTAAGCAGAGAGGTCATCTGAACTCCACTATGCCCTTTGTCTTCTCTCTGGCCCATAATGTCTTCTCAGCATTAACAGGAAACAGCTTATAAAAATGAAGGTGGAAAGTGGGGCCTTGGTCTACACACCTATGGTGTAAGCAGCCGGGGAGAGTTCAGGTATCAATGAAGACTGCATTCCACTGGTACATAAGGGCAATAAAACATGAATTCCTATTTACGTTTGTAACAACACTAAAAGGTAAGCACTGAACTTGGTGACTACTGGTGTACAAAATTAGGCAAATGTATGTGTAACAGCAAAACTAAATAAATAAAAACAATGTAGTTAAATGTCCAAATCTGGATCCTGAGCTTGTGTGGTGCGTGCGGCAATACGCTGTATTAGTGTGCGCTCGTAACGTCTCTCTGTATCTCTTTATTAAGATCTTTAAGTAGATAAACTGTGAGGTATAACCACCCACTTCTATTCAAAGATAGCTACATTTCCCTTTTTTTTCGCAGATCACAGATCTTAATCTGTTATCCTATGTCTTGTTCTCTTTTGTCATTTTGCTGATGGTTTCTTCACTTTGTTTCCATGTTCGTATTGATGCCTCCATTTACAGCAAAAAATGTGGGTAACACTTTAGGATCCAATTGGCAAGTCACAAGTGTCACGGAAAAAAAATGCTAAAAATGAGTGAAACGTTTACACATTCTTAAACATACATACACACACGTATACTGTACAGTATATAATACATACGCAGATCTGGCACAATATTAAAACCACTGACAGATGGATTGAATAGCATTGGTTATCGTGTTACAGTGGTACCTGTCAAGGGGTGCGATATATTAGGTAGAAAGTGAACAGTCAGTTCTTGAAGGTGATGTGAAAAATCTGAGTGACTTTAATAAGAGCCAAATTGTGAGGGCATCTCCAAAATAGCAGGTCTTCTGGGGTGTTCCCAGAATGCAGTGGTGAGTACCTACCACAGGTCAAAGGAAGGAAGACCAGTGAATTGGCAACAGGGTCATGGTTGTCCAGGGTTCATTGATACATGTGGGGACTGTTGGCTAGCTCATTTAGTCCAATCCCACAGAAGAGCTACTATAGGACAAACTGTTGAAAAACGTAACGCTGACCGTAAGAGAAAAGTGTTAGAACACACAGTGCATCGCAGCTTGCAGCATATGGGGCTGCAAAGCAACAGAAAGGTCAGAGTGCCCATGCTAACCCATTGCCCACCACCAAAAGTGCCTATAATGGGCACAGGGGCATCAAAACTGGACCACGGAACAGTGAAAGAAGGAGCCCTGGTCTAATAAAACATGTTTTATTTTAGATCATGTGGATGTCCAGGGGTACATGTGTTGTTTACCTGGGGAAGAGATGGTAGCAGGATGCACTATGGAAAGAAGACGAGCTGAAGAAGGCAGTCTGAGTCTCTGGGCGATGTTCTACCATGGATCCTGGCATTCATGTAGATGTTACTTTGACATATATCACTTACTTACAGATTACTGCAAACCACATACACTTCTTCATGGCAAAGGTCTTCCATGAAGGCAGTGGTCTCATTCAGCAGAATCGTGTGTCCTGCGACAATCTAAAAATTGTTCTAGGAATGGTTTAAGGAACATGACGAGGAATTCAGGGTGTTGACTTGTCTTCCAAACTCCCCAGAACTGAAACCAATTTAGGATCTGTGGGATGTGTTAGAAAAACATTTCTGATCCGTGGAGGTCTTGTGGAGTCCATGCCTCAGCGGATCAGAACTGTTTTGGCAGCACGATGGGGACCTGCTTACACAATATTAGGCAGGTGTGGCTGATCAGTGTATATGTTATATATACTGTATATATAAATACAGTACATATACTGTAAACATATATACAAACACATATTTTATATAGATATATGTATACACATACACACACATACACACACACACATAGTGCGAGTGTGTGTGTGTGGCCTTGTATTCCCCGGAACTTCAACTGAATAAGCAGCTTTAGAAAATGAACAAATATACTGTGTGTGAACAGATATATATACTCTATATATACACAATATTTGCACATGTGTGTGATTGAGTGAGTGTTCATAAGATTCTAAAATTATGGATTAAGTTTGTATCAGTAACAAGCCACTTGCATTGGAAATAAGCTGATATATGAAGAGCCTCTACCATTACATAAATATAATATACATACAAATATACAAGAAGTACAATATACTGAATATATAACATACATATGCACACCTAAATATACGTATGTGTATATAAATATTGAACCCTCATTCAGTATTTACAGAATCGTATCCTGTCAAGAACCAGCCCTGGCCGGGACGCTGCTCCCCTCACTAAGCACTCTCATGCCCACAGACAGACGCACAAGCACCTGGTCAATTTAGTCTCGAACGGAAAAACAATTTTAACTACGGCTTCCAAAAACTTAATATTTTTATATGGCGGCTTTAATGCAAACAAAGGCATGCGTCTCAGGAAGATCAATACAAGTCTCACAGATTTACTAATAAACGCGTTCAGCTATACTGTACCTACAGATCATTTTTCAATAGTAAAAAAATAACGATTCGCGCTAAAGAAAACATTGCGATAAGCACTTTAAACACTTCACTTTGAAATTCGCGAAATGTGTAAAGCTCAAAACCAAACTCATTCCCTTAACACAGTGAATATCGTTAAGGTGGTCGTACTTTAACGTATAAACATTAGCATGTACTGTACTGCATTGTATTTTTAATATGATCCACTAACTAGCAGGATGAAATGCATGATTACATTCGCTTCATTTATACAGATATATTGAGATTTTCCTACTGCATTGAGACTTTCTCTAACGTTTTCAACGCCAGTGACATATCTAAATTTTTTATCGGCGTAAAACCATGCCATCTGAAAGCTGACCCAAGGGGGTCTCGCGAGGGTCTGTCGTGACCTCCAGAGTTGATCCCTGCGTTGTGTCGGATGCTGCCGGGAGAGGCGCCTTGACATATGCGGCTTCTCACACCCCCTGCCGTTTTATGATACAGACGACTGTGATTTGGGTCCAACAATTCCTTACGATCCGCACAGTTGTACATACACTATGGAGTATTTTCACTTTTCCGTTAAGCCAGCTCGTCTAATTTTAAACAACTGCGTACTGCTAATATCTCGATCTATTTCGTTGCCTACCTTCGCTTTCGTTTGCGCTACTCATACTTTGAAAGAGCACTTCTCAGTTTAGTTAGGGCTTTACTGGAGACGCAGGTTAACACAAAACAAAGTCGCAAGCTAACAATGGACGTTAGCAGAAGAACGCGAAGACGCCTTCCACCTGCAGTTCGCTTCTCTTACCTTCAAAGAACCTCTGCAGAGCTTCGGTTTCATCCACCACTTCCATTCTAGCGGTCCCTCTCTAGCATATCCATGAAAAGCAAGCCTGCCGCGACTGAGCCGCACTGGAGGCGCTCGCCGTCTCTTCCCACTTCAGAGCAAACGCATCCCGCTCTGGAGACGCGCCGCTCCGCCCGCAGCCCTCTTTTCTCTTCTTCACTTGCGTCCGAAGCGCTTCGCGAGTGCTTTTAAAGAAAGTTTAAGCGAACCGCCTCTTCCACTTAAAGAAAAGTCCGAATTCTCTCCGACGGTGTTTCTCTTTAGTGTCTTTCTGTGCTTCGAGAACCGCGGCGGGCGACCACTTTCGCTGCCCGGGCTTCCCAGTGTGTCGAGGCTCCTGCCGACTATTCCCTCAGTGGGTCAGTGAGTCGCTGAATGAAGTCGGGTTTATTCTTCAGGGGACTCCCGGACACCTGAACAGCCCGTAGAAGGCGGCTCGTTACCGTTTACTCCGCTCTCTTGCTCTCTCTCTCTCTTTTCCTCCCTCCCTCCGCCCGTCACTCCCTCCAACCCTCCCGACACGTCAGTGGTACCCAGCCGAGGGCAGAAGAGTCCGCGTTAACGGAATCCTGCGAGTGAGCTGAGGACGATTGGGGTCAGCCATGAATGGAGAAAGGCAGAGGCCGCGCAGTTAAACCATACAAGTATAATGCGAAATAAACTGGGTTTAAGTCACTGATCTGTGAGTGGGCTTATGGGTCACCATCATTGCGTAATTGTGGAGTTGAGAGAACTGAAGAGGTGGGCAGTGGCAATGACCAGGGCCACAGTACAGGTCAGCCGAGCAAGGACACAAAGTGACATCGAATATATATATGAAGGAGTGCTCTGTGACAAAAGGACAGCGGCCAACATAAAATGACAAATAAACAAGAAGGTAGCGAGAGAAGCGGTGTTCTACTGTATAGTGCAGAACAGCTAACTAAAAGGGAAACTGAAAGAACAGACGTTCAGAAGACGAAAAATGCTGTGATGGATGTGTGGGATGATCGAAATGGATCAAGTAGAAAACATAATGGGGGAAGATAATGGAGAGAAGACCCCAGTGGGTTCGACTTGTATAAAAAAGGGGGAAATGGGGTGTTAAGGAGAGTATCAGAGATGGGGCTATAAGGAGAAAGAAAGACAGGGATGTGGAAAAGAAGGATATAGTAGTTGTCTCGCTGTAATAAGGAGATGGTTCAAGTGATTTGTATTGAACTGATAAAATGTGGATCTCGTGTTTTTCTTTTTGTTCATACCATCTTCTGTATGCACATACCTTTTCTACTTGAGTTATTTATTAGTATCATGAAGTGGTTTGTATTTCACTGTAATAAGGAGATGGCTGGCAATATACAGTAGAATGTGATATAAAAGAGAGAGAGAGAGAGACCTCTACTGGGGTGACCATAGAGATGGGAAAAAGCCAGGGATTGGGGGTACGGGGGGGGGGATTTATTATTATTCAATAGACACCTTTATCCAAGGGAATGAGACACATTTGGTTACTTTTGATTTTTTGTTTCCAGTTGGAGCACAGGCAGATGAAGTGACTTGTTCATGATGACACAGGGTCGGCAGAACCTTCACCCTTAGATTTTGATAACCAAGGCCTTAACTACTACACCACATTCTCTGCCGATAATACCCGACAATGTGAACAAACAGCGATGCAAAAAGGATGGAGAGATATAACAAATGAAATGACCAGGGTTCAGGGTGACAGCAGACTGAGTGACCTCTTAAGGGCCAGCAGCCAGTGGGACCAGCCAACCCACAAAAACCCACGGATTTCTGTATGACACTTTAATACACGGGATGTCATTACAAGGTGTCAAACAAATTGTTACAAAGAAAAACATTTAAATTAGATGAAAATAACAATGAATAAATAACACACACTGTGATGGGCTGGTGCCCTGCCTAGGGTTTGTTCCTACCTTGTGTTGGCTGGGATTGGCTCCAGCAGACCTCCGTGACCCTGTGTTAGGATACAGTATAGCGGGTTGGACGATGATGAAATAACGCACAAAAATGAAAAATACACCCGTCATAAAATGGATATTTAATAAATAGAAAATATGAAGAAAGGCAGAATGACAAAAGGCACAGAGACAATGCTGCATAAACTAAGAGAAGTGGAAGGTGGGGACCAACAAGAATCCTGGATGATGTCCACACTGGGAAATGATGAGAAATACATAGTGTCAATAGATAGATAGATACTTTAGTAATCCATTTTCTAACCCACTGAATCCGAATACAGGGTCACGTGGGTCTGCTGGAGCCAATCCCAGGGCACAAGGCAGGAACCAATCCTGGGCAGGTTGCCAACCCACCGCAGGACACTCACAAACACACCCACACACTAGGGCCAATTTAGAATCACCAATCCACCAAACCTGCATGTCTTTTACTGTGGGAGGAAACCACAGGAAACCCACGCAGAGAACATGCAAGATCCACGCAGGGAGGACTCGGGAAGCAAACCCGGGTACCCTAACTGCGAGGCAGCAGCGCTACCACTGCGCCACCGTGCCGCCCTACTTTATTAATTCCAAGGGGAAATCCACATGCTCCAGCAGCAGCACACTGATAAAAAACAATATTAAAGAGTGATAGAAATGCAGGTAAAACAGACAATAACTTTGTATAATGTTAACGTTTACCCCGCTGGGTGGAATTAAAGAGTTGCATAGTGTGGTGGAGGAATGATCTCCTCAGTCTGTCAGCGGAGCAGGACAGTGGACAGAAGTCTGTCGCTGAAGCTGCTCCTCTGGAGGTGATACTGTTTAGTGGATGCAGTGGATTCTCCATGATTGACAGGAGCCTGCTCAGCGCCCGTTGCTCTGCCACGGATGTCAAACTGTCCAGCTCCATGCCTACAATAGAGCCTGCCTTCCTCACCAGTTTGTCCAGACGTGAGGCATCCTTCTTTATGCTGCCTCCCCAGCACACCACCGCATTGAAGAGAGCACTCGCCACAACCGTCTGATGGAACATCTGCAGCATCTTATTGCAGATGTTGAAGGACACCAGCCTTCTAAGGAAGTATAGTCAGATCTGTACTGGGGAGACAGAAGAAATTAGTATGAACAAACAGCGCTGGGCTGATGAAAAATTATGGGAAATATCGAGAGTACAGTGTGATGGTAATGGAAGGAATACAAAGGATGCAGAACGACATTGTGAGAGTACAGGAAAATGACACAAATGACAGTTCTGAAATGACAAGAGATACGAGGTGACTGCTGAGGTGTGAAGAGGCACTGATGGGAATATGATGAGGGGTGCAACATGCCGACATTGTACCTGGAAGATAATGTGCTGGGGAGTTGATGTGCTAGAGAGACAGAGATGACACAGTGGTAGGATGGGACAGGACTTGAGAAAGATGGACTGCACTGAACTTTAGATGTTTTGAATGGAATTCAATTACTTTGGCTTTTTTACACATATTCTAATCGGCTTGAATAAATACTACATTTTATTCTTTTCTTTAAAGGGCCATGGATGATCATCTTTGCAGATTTTCTCTTTATTTTTGTTTTTATGATCCATTATCCTAAATAATCCATCAGCATTATCTTTCTTTCTTTGTTTGACATGAGAGCAGACCCATTGTGCAATGTTTTCTCACACTTCTGTGATGTTTCTGTTTTGTTTGGGTACATTACAGCATCATCAGTTTTCTCCAGTATCTTATATATTTGCTTTTTCACAACGTGGTAGGGTTCCATTTCAAAGCATTCTCCAGCACTCATTTTAGGCTTGTCATCAGGAGTGGTCTACAGCTTATCTGGTGTCCCTCTATGCAGCCCAGTTCTCTGAGCTAAACCAGACTAATGACCACGTAATCACCAGCACAGGTCACATTTCAAATTAATATAAAGGCCTAACGGGAGTCGGCTGTACTAATGGGAATTATTTCTGCAAAGTTCTTCCCGTCTCTATGGGGTGGACTTCTGCACATGCTTAGTGTAGCTGGCGGCCCTCATTTACCGTGGCCTAAATTGTTTTAACATTAATCAGATTTCAAGGGGGCAAGAGTAATCTGAGGAGGGAAGCTGGTCTTTATTTCATACTGATCTGTTCGAGAGAAACGTCACCATGAAGAAAAAGCAAGCATCCATAATCTTTTAGTGCAAGTTTCGATTCTGAAAAACAGTAGAATTGTGGGCTTTGTAGCTGGTCTTATTTATAAAAATATGCAAAGCTTCATTGAATTCAGTAGATTTAACCCAATCGTTGGAATATCCCATTCCAGAGATGCCCATGTTGGGTTAACTGGCGCTGTGCAAGTGTGGGCACATAACAGACTGGCGCGCCATCCAGCGTTTGTTGCAGTCTTGTACCTGATTCATGCTCTGGCCTTCCACTACCCTGGATTGGATTAATTAAGCAGGTTTAAGAATGCTCCTCCATATTGATACAGGCAACTCCAGTCTCCATAGGCAATGGTGGCAATAAAACAAGAGGTTACTTTATAAATATTCCCGGCATAAACAGTCGCATGGTAAAGTGCAAACACACTGGGCCTTTGTCTGCCACTGCTGATCCTTACTGGTACTACTGGTAATGCCGGACATGTTCAGCTTCCTTTGGTCCCATTGGTGTAGTGTTTTAGGATTGTACTCTCTCAACACCTTGACATTCAATTTTACTTCTTATGTGACCTCTCAACTTTAAATAGTTTGTCATCTTGAGGATCATCAACAAAATAGCTATGGATCATATGATGCAGTAATACTGGCACTTATGCAGATTCATGGAACCCGTGGTCATTTACTGGCTGCCAGAAAGACCGAAAGGCTCCACATAAGCAAGCTAGCCAGGTAGTTTTTTAATCCTATATATCTGAACTTGGGTGGGGTGGCTGCACAGCTAGATACTGTATGTGGGAGCTCTTCACGGTGGGCACACCAGATGAAGCCTAACAAGCCCAAAATCTCAATTACTGGAGCAGTTCATCCATTTCCCATACTCCCCCTGGGCTTTCTTGCAGCAGCTAACTCATTTGAAAGAAGGGCTATGCTTTTGCAGACGGGGATGACGTTTGATATATTAACGATCAAAACTAAATATTAGGCATTGTATTGTCCAGCCATCCATTTTCTGACCCTCCAGTTCAGGCTTTCAGGAGACTCCAGCATTGTCTAACAGTATTAGCAGTAAGGCAGATGCCAGTGCTGGATGGGAGGCTGTTCAGTCACAAAGCCCAGCCACGCTAATCTAACACACAGTGTTAGGCATTAACCTAGTAGAACTAAGGCGGCCATCTTCTTAAAAAAACACAGCATTTTCAAACCGGCTGCCTTCATTCAAGAACAGAGAGGAGCTGGAGGATATCCCGATATCAGGGGACTCATTTCAGGACAGGGCGCCAGTCTATCGCAATTTCCAGCATACCTTCTTGATAGCAAAAAAAAACCGCAAGGCAATCACCTCTTAACTTCAGGGATTCTCCTACCGAAGCAACCCAGTGAGGAGCTGGGGGCACCGAGGGGCTGCAAACAGTTTAGAATCATTGGGCAACATGAAAGCCAAACAGAGGGGATTTATTTAAAAAAAATGAGAAAATGCGGAAGTGTAAGGAGGTGTGTTTGGTGTACGACAGGAGAAGCATTGTGGGAAACCAGAAGGGCATCGATCTCTTATCTGTAGATAGTGAAGGGAGTGGCAGTGTAAACTCTCAACTGGTTAACTATTAAAACAGCCCTTTTGCGTCTCAGAGGTGTTTTGCATTGACCCATCCACCAACAAAGGCTTACGCTTATTAAGCAGAAGGACCTCCAGTGACTCACTGGAAAATAGGCTTGGTGAAGCATGTTGATAGGGCAGAGAGGGAGTGTTACAATGTGCCCACCACCTACTGTATCTGGTCTGTGTGGACCACAGGCATGGATGTTAGAAGAACTACTGAGAAATTGTAAATGCATCAGCGTCCATTATCTAACCTGCTTAATCCAGTTCAGGGCCTTTCCTGGCATCAGTTGGCGCAAGGCAGGAACCACCCTGAAAGGGGCATCAGTTCGTCACTGGGTACATTCACACACACACTCACTGGTACTTAACCTAACCTGCCTCAGGAATTTTGTTTTGTTTTCTTTTATTTATTTATCTATTTATTTATTTCCTTTTAAGGGATATCTGGTTAAGGTTTATTTTGACAGAACCAGAGCGTATTACTCTAATCAGGTGTTTCAAATCACACGTATCCTTAGACACCTCTGCAAATTCCATTCGGCAACGGCACAGGAGAGCGATGTACAACACTGCCACCATCTGGTAAGAAGCAGCAGAACACAAGCGTCTTTTATTCTTTCAGTCGGCTTCCCACTTCCCAAATACCGGCTTATAAGGACGGAGCGTGAAACGACGCCTCGCCAGTGATATTTTGACAGGAATTAGTGAGTGAGGACCCCCAACCGACTCATCTCCCACCTCGTGGGTTTCCGGTAGCGCCTATTTGGATATCGAGGAGTTAAACAAAAGTCTTTATTTTATTGAGCGCTTGTACCTCCTAGAAATCATTTTCAAGGCGACTTACAAATACGAAGTTCCTGTTTCTAATATATATATATATATATATATATATATATATATATATATATATATATATATATATATATACTGTATATGAGAGAGAGACAGTATGTATTTAAAGTATACACTGTATACATAGGCGCACACACACACACATATTGTATATATGCACAGATACATAAACCGCACAGTCACGTAGTAAATAGGAACACCTGTACACCTGCTCATCCATGCAGTTATCTAATCATCCAATCATGTGGCGACAGCAGCACAATGCAGGAGTCAGGAGTTTCAGTTAATGTTCACATCAAACAGTGGAAAACAAAAATGTGATCTCAGTAGTTTTGACTGTGTCATGATTGTTGGTGCCAGATGGTCTGCTTTGAGTGTTTCTGTAATTGCTGATCTCCTGTGATTTTTCGCACACAACAGAGTTTACTCAGAATGGTGTGAGTAACAAAACATGTTCAGTGTGCTCAAGTTCTGAGTATAGAAATGCCTTGTTGATCAGAGAGGTCTGAGGGAAATGGCCAGAATGGTTCGATCTGACAGAAGGCGGTGGTAACTAAGATAACCACTTTGTACAACTGTGCACAAAAACAAAAGGTGGATGGGCTACAACAGTAAAAGACCCCATCGAGTTCCACTCCTGTTAGCTAAGAACAGAAAGCTGAGGCTGCAGTGGGCACACGTTCACCAAAACTGGACAGCAAAAGACTGGAAAAACATAGCGGGTCTGATGAATCCTGATTTCTGCTGAGGTGCACAGATGGTACAGGATCATACTTTGGCACCAATAGCATGAATCCTGCTAGCATGTACCTAACCAGCCTGGTCTCAACAGTCCAGATATGTGGTGATGTTTTCCTGGCACACTTCAGGCCCATTAATACCAATCAATGACCATTTGAAATGCCACAGCCTATTGTTGCTGACCATGTGCATCCCTTCATAGCCACAATCCTCTTACCCATCTTCGAATTCGAGCATGATAAAGCAAAAGGTCACAAAGCAAAAGTCATCTCAAACTGGTCTCGCGAACATGGCACTGAACTCAGAGTTCTTCAGTGGCATTCCCAGATCTGAATCCAACAGAGCACCTTTGGGATGTGGTAGAACTGAGATTCACAGCGTGAATGTGCAACCGACACATTTGCAGAAACTGTGTGACGCAATCGTGTCGACATGGAGCAGACACTAAAAAAATGTTAACATCCTGTGGAATCAATGAAAAACTGAGATTGTTTTTAGAATTGTTTTATTTATTTGCTCCATGAATGAATACATTAAAGAGTGTGTGCGTGTCCTGTTACAGAAGTGCACTGCTGTGGCCTCTTATGCCACACTTGACTGTATTCAAACAATGACCTTACAAGTCCTTCCGTGCGATAAAGAACAGACGCGTTATTTTAATATACTTGTGTAATGTAAACACTTTTGAGGCGGGAGTGTTGGACACGTGTGCGTTCATTATACTTTTTATACCAGCT
The DNA here is from genome assembly GCF_016835505.1 of Polypterus senegalus. Classification (NCBI taxonomy): domain Eukaryota; kingdom Metazoa; phylum Chordata; class Cladistia; order Polypteriformes; family Polypteridae; genus Polypterus; species Polypterus senegalus. Next base: position 104,554,003 of record NC_053154.1, read on the forward strand.
TCTTTTCTAAATCTGAAGTTAATTACAGTATTGGGTTATGAAGAAATAAGAGCCAAAATTACTAGAAATAACGTGATCTCACCTTGAAGAAATGCCGTTAACTACCGGCACAATCACGCCCGGAGTGTTTTAGCTTTGCTTATTATTTGACGACCGGCAGGGTGAGGAAAGGAATACACCGCGAAAGTCGACAAAACGTGCGAACTCCACATCCCAGCGTGAAGTCTCCTTTGGGAATGTTCCTGTGTCTGTCATCAGATCCGGTCATTTCCATTAGGCGACACAGATGTCCGCTTATAAAGCGCCGTTTACGCAAGGTGAGTTCCGCACGCGCTCCGGACACCGAGTTGCGCTATTAGTGCAACTCAAGCGGCGCGCGGTCCGAAATCCGCTGTATGTTGTTTTTGTGTGTTACAAGAAGTGTTCAAAATTAACGAATCATTCCGGCCAACAGCAGGCCCCTTTCGAATGAATTCGAACAAATGGAGTACCGGTGTAGAGAATACAGTTGCTTATTACGGCCGGTTACATCCCTGATCATGACGACTGCAATGGGAAACCTTATAACAAGCAATAGTGGAAGAACAACAAAGTCCACATCAGTCAAATTATATACTAGTGAGTGCTATACGTGATATAAAAAACAAGCAAAATATATAGGGTAGTCCAGATCTAATTACGCCATTTTCAATACGCTGTAATTTATTAAGTTTATTACACAGAAAATCACCCGGAAAATCCCGGACCATCGAGAAGTGTGCGAACTGACGACATGGAGAATCGTCTTCGCGCCGATCTGGAATCGTCCCCGCATACATCAAAGTCATCCAAACCATATGAATCTGCATAATTAGATCTGCACCACCCTGTACATACTGTACACCAGTAACGGCGCACACTGCACGTTATACACTTGACTTGGGCATTCATAGTTTCATACTCTTTCTCTGTACGTTCAGCATTCATTTGCTCACAGGTTGATGCTGAGCAGCTCTTCCTTTCTTCACCGTTGCGGCCCGCTTCTTCTCTTCTTTCACCAGCATCTTTTCGCATTAAAACTGATTCAGTTAGTGTTAGTACGTTTTCTTTCATTTTTCACTTAAGCTAGCACTTGAGGCAGATTGAAGACTTAAGAATGATTATTGTGAAGAGGAGGGGATGGGCGGCATGGTGGCACAGTGGTGCTGCTGCCTCGCCGTAAGGACACCTGGGTTCGCTTCCCCGGTCCTCCCTGCATGGAGTTTGCATGTTTTCCTCGGGTTTCCTTCCACAGTTCAAAGACATGCAGGTTAGGTGCATTGGCGATCCTAAATCGTCCTAAGTGTGTGCTTGGTATGTGTGCCCTGCGGTGGGCTGACACCCTACCCGGGATTTGCGGCGAAGGTGGTAGGGATGAGAACTGCACCCGTACGCATGTGACGCACGGCCGCCCAGCTGGCCGCTCCCGAGAGTTGATTCTACAATAAAATAAAATAAATTAAAAATAAAAAGTGGAATAACTTTTGAGGTCAATCATCACCCCGAAAAGTGGATAGTAGACGTCACATAGTATATGTGTACCAAATTTCAGGTCAATAGTTCAAACAGTTTGCAAGCTACAGGTGATTTAAAATCCTGGACAGACTAATGAACAGCCACGGTACCGTATTCTCTTTAATAAAACCCCTATGTGCGTCCAGGTGTCCGTGCGTGTGTGTCATTTGGTGAAGTGGGCATGTGCGGGCCGCGCCATGCATCGCACCGTGCTCTGCCCATGCGCGCGCCACTGTGGACGCACACACACTGGAAGCCGGGCACACATTGAATGGCCTTGCCACGGCCGCGGATGATAAGAAATAAAGGACAACATTGCTGGGGAGAGTGCTGATTGGTTAGTCGCGGCCATAAAATCCATTGCTGCGGAGACGCCACACATACAATAATCAGCTGCACGCCAGCACAGATTAAAATACTTGCTGAGGAACTAAACAGTACTTGCTGGGGGAGATGCCATGGGCATGATTATCAGCTACACACCACACATTACATCAGTTGCTGGGGACACTCTGCTGATTGCCCAATGTTGTGACAGAAAATTAAAGTCATATTACGGACATCAAAGCCAGTATTACTGGATTACTGTGTTAGAAAATTGCAGGCATTTTATGGAAATACAAACCAGTATTACTGCGAGAGAAAATTAAAGACACACAATACAGTGACGCATATTACAGCCACATACAAGCCAGTATTTCTGTAAGAGAAAATATTACGGACGTATCTACTAACAACATGCCACCCCAAAAAAGGACACGTCAAGTAGGACAAAAGACACAGACAATCAAATCCTATATAAGCAAGGTCTCCTGGAAGAACGGTCAGCTCAACAAGTAAACATCAACAAAAGAAACGCTGAAAGACAAAGAAAAATACGAGCAAATAGATCGATTGAAGAAAAATGACCGTCAGAAAAACGCTAAAAGAGAAAGACTTTAGAAGAGCAAACCTTAGAAATAGTTGGCATTTACTTGCCAGAACCAGTATTCAGACATGGTCAGTTATATGTTGCATTATCAAGAGTTAGAAGTTTCCAGATGTTGTTGTCAAGGTTGTAGATGGTCCTGAACAAGGCAAACTGTTGCCTTTCTCTGGCAGAATATTTACAAGAAATGTTGTCTATAATGAAATTGTATAGAAAAATTTCATGAGGTAAAAAAATAGAAAATGTTACCTAAATATCTTCTTCAGATATTGTGTCTTACAGATTGTTACAAAGTTTTACACTAAGACAATATTAATTATACTTACTGTGTTGTCATATACGTTTCTATTTTATTTTTATTATTATTTTACTTTAGGCTTCTTGCAAAAAAATTTTTGACAAAAAAAAAAAATTAAGATAACAAACAGAATGAGGTCAAGGTCCTTTGCCATTTAATATACAGTAGACTGTTCCTACTAATGTTTATGCATTACTGTTCTAGCGCCCGCTATTGTAACGGGCTTAATGTCTAGTACCTTATAAAGATGTCAACCATGTTTGATTCTGAATAAAAGTACTCACACGAAGATTCTAGAAAGAACCTTTATTTATATCCGTAATCGGATATAATAGATGAATAGATGATGACAAATGAGTGAAATACCTATGGGTTCTACGGACTTTTGCTGCATTCAATAACAACACTGGAGGAGTTCAATTCCTCTCGATCCGTGTTATTTACAATACAATACAATTTCGTCAGTCAGTCATTGTCCAACCTGCTATATCAGGACTGTCGAACTCCGGGCTTGCAGGGAGGGCCGCAGTGGCTGCAGGTTTTCATTCTGACCCTTTTCCTAATCAGTGCCCAGTTTTCACTGCTAATTAAATTCTTTTTCCCTTCATTGTAATAGTCCTGTTTTTAAGGATTTGGTGCTCTGAATTGATTCTTTTCTTCATTAAATGAATGCCAAACAGAAATGAGACAGGGAACAAGCAAACAGATGACAAGCTAAATTGGGGCTTCAAACTCCAACCGATTTCACTCCAATCACGGTCTTAATGAGAAACTGATTCTTGCTGTTAATAAAACTCGAAGATCCGTCCTCGATCGTGGGGTTGCGTTCCAGAACCCAAACCCCCCAACATGCAAAAGGTGAAATTCCGCGAAGTAAAAATCATACGTTTATATTGTTATTTTTATATTGTCACGCTTGGGTCACAGATTTCCACAGAAACACCAGAGGTTGTAGAGACTGGGACTTTAAAACACTGCAAACAAACATTTGTCTCTTTTTCAAAAGTTGAAACTGTGCTCCATGACAAGACAGAGATGACAGTTCCCTCTCACAATTAAAAGCATGCAAACATACTGTATCTTCCTCTTCAAAGGAGTGCGTGTCAGGAGCAGAGAATGACAGAGAGACAGAGAGAGAGAGAGAAAAGCAAACAATCAAAAATCAATAGGGCTGTTCGGACTTTTAGGTATGCGAAGCACCGCCCAGGGAGTAATGTGAAGGTAGTCTTTCAGCATTTTTTAGAGGAGCGTCCGTATCCTCTAGGCCAGTGTGCGAACAGCCCCTCTGCTCATACCCCCTCCGTCAGGAGCAGAGAATGTCAGAGAGAGAGAAAAAAAGCAAACAATCAAAAATCAATAGGTGCTGTTCGGGCTTTTAAGTATGTGAATCACCGCACGGGAAGCATATCGTATATCATTGAGGAGTTTTATTTAATAAGTAATACGTGCTCTGATTGGGTAGCTTCTCAGCCATCCGCCAATAGCGTCCCTTGTATGAAATCAACTGGGCAAACCAACTGAGGAAGCATGTAGCATAAATTAAAAGACCCATTGTCCGCAGAAATCCGCGAACCAGAGAAAAATCTTTGATTATATGTAATCAAATAGTATATATTTAGATATGCTTACATTTAGAATCCACAATGGAGTGAAACCGCGAAATTTGAAGCGCGATATAGCGAAGAATCACTGTATTTAATTCCACAGCTTGTTGCTGCTCTCATTCTACCACAACAGACATTTCCAAAACTGTCGATTTTCTGTTTTTCCTAAGAACACTGTCAAGATGTTTTGGTAACCTGAGAGATCAACCTTACTGAGACCTCCACCTGTTGTGTGATGGGTGCAGGTGAGCTGGTCATGTGATAGCTCGTTTTGTGTCTCATTATTGTTTGGCTGCTAAATAAGAAAAAAGAAACAACTAAGGGGGCCTGAGTTAATTAAAACTAAGGCAAAAGAAGTTAATTAGCAGCACAAACTGGTCACTAATTAAGAAGATGGTTAGAATGAAAACCTGTAGCCACTGTAGCAGTCCAGGACCGGAGTTCGACACCCGTATGCTATATCCTAACACAGGGTCATGGGGTCTGCTGGAGCCAATCCCAGCCAACACGGTGTTCAAGGCAGGAACAAATCCTGGGCAGGGAGCCAGCCCACCGCAGACAATACAATACAATTTATTTTTATATAGCCCAGAATCACACAATTAACTGTTAAATTAACTGCGAATTAACTGTTAAATGGGCTTTAAGAGGCCCTGCCTTTTGACAGCCCCCCAACCTTGACTCTCTAAGAAGACAAGAAAAAACTCCCAAAACACTGTAGTAGGGAAAAAATGGAAGAAACCTTGGGAAAGACAGTTTATAGAGAGACCCAGGTAGGTTGGGCATGCAGTGGGTGTCAAAAAAAGGGTAAATAAAATACACAGAACAGAACACAGGCAATCCTCAACACAATATAACAGTAGATGATATCACATAATACGATTTGGATTTGTTCAGAGATCTGGGGACCTTGGCCATCAAGCTGCCTCCCCCTATTGGCCATTCCACAGCTGAGACAGTGCTGGGCCAGCCAATCCGATGAAAGAACCCCTCTACCCGATGATTCCTGTGATCCTCCATCAGGGATGATTTTACATTCTGTAGGCAAAATAACTTGACTGGTGGGCAGTGGCACCAAGTGCCACATTTGAATACAGAGAAGAGAAACAGAATAGGTGAGGGTTAGTAACAAATTACAACTATCATATTACTTATGTTTTAGTGCTAATAACTAACAACAGAGATGCAGTCTGTACAGTTAAGCAGCAGCTCTAGTCAGGATATGTTAAACTGAAGTAGTGAGTCTTCAGCTGGGATTTGAAAGCTGAGACCAAAGGGGAATCTCTTATAGTAGCAGGCAGACCATTCCACAGTTTAGGGGCCATGTATCTAAAAGCTTGGCGTCCCACTGTTATTTTATTAATCTTTGGAATCAAAAGCAGTCCGGCATCTTGAAATCTTATTGTAGGCTCTAGTTTGTAAGTCATGATAAGTTCAGACAAGCTGGACCTTAGCCATTTAATGCTTTATATGTTAAAAGGAGGATTTTAAAATCTGCCCTAAACTTAACCGGGTGCCAGTGTAAGGATTTAAGAACTGGAGTTATGTGTTCATATTTTCTTGTTCTTGTAATAATTCTTGCAGCCGCATTTTGGATTAACTGGAGGCTCTATAAAGAACAGTTTGAACATCCAGAGAACAACGCATTGCAGTTGTCAATCCTACTAGAATACTACTGCCACTCGCAAAAGTTCGCTGACGACACTGCTATCGTTGGCTGCATCAGGAGTTGGCGGGAGGAGGAGTATAAGAAGCTAATCAAGGACTTTGTTAAATGGTGCGAATCAAACCACTTACAACTGAACACCAGCAAAACCAAGGAGCTGGTGGTGGATTTTAGGAGGCCCAGGCCCCTCATGGACCCAGTGATTATCAGAGGAGACTGTGCAGAGGGGACAGACCTATAAATACCTGGGAGTGCAGCTGGATGATAAATTGGACTGGACTGCCAATATTAATGTTCTGTGTAAGAAAGGTCAGAGACAACTATACTATCTTAGAAGGCTGGCGTCCTTCAACATCTGCAATAAGATGCTGCAGATGTTCTACCAGACGGTTGTGGCAAGCGCCCTCTTCTACACGGTGGTGTGCTGGGGAGGCAGCATAAAGAAGAGGGATGCCTTACGCCTGGACAAACTGGTGAGCAAGGCAGGCTCTATTGTAGGAATGAAACTGGACAGTTTGACATCTGTGGCAGAGCGACGGGCACTGGGCAGGCTCCTGTTAATCATGGAGAATCCACTGCATCCACTGAACAGGATTATCTCCAGACAGAGGAGTAGCTTCAGCGACAGACTGGTGTCACTGCCCTGCTCCACTGACAGACTGAGGAGATTGTTCCTCCCCCACGCTATGCGACTATTCAATTCCACCCGGGGGGGTAAACACTAACATTATTCAAAGTTATTGTCTGTTTTTACATGCATTTTTTATTACTCTTTAATTAAGTATTGTTTTTTTATTTTGTATCAGTATACTGCTACTGGATTATGTGAATTTCTCCTTGGGATTAATAAAGTATCTATCTATCTATCTATCTATCTATAAATGCATTAATTAATTTCTCAGAATCCTACTTTGCTAGTTAGTCTGTTATACAGTATATTAAAGATTTCTTTTTTTGTCCAAGTAGAATAAACTTTTTTAAACACCCAAAGAACCAATTTCATAGGCAAAGAACCTTTCCAAGAACGAAACAGAACTCTGTCAAGCAGTGGGTCTATGAGGAACAACACAGCCCAATGAAATGCCATTATTGAACCATTATTTTAAAGAGTGGCAGTGCAGGAGCCACTGTCGTTCAGGAATCGTCAAAGACTTGGGTGAGTAGAAAATACAAAATTTTAAAAGCTATACATCGATATATTAGTAAGCTCGATCAATACTTGACTGAGAAACGATTGGGCGCGACTTGTGTGTCAGTGTCGATCAAATGACCTGACAGATTTTGCACATCCAATGTATCGGCTGCACTGCATGGTAATGAACTGCGACACCAAAGAGATGAATCACCACAGGTCACTTTTGAGTTCATATATTTGCAACAACAGGGGTGTTTGGGATGAATTGTCAAATGAGGCTCATGGCGGCATTAGCACCGTAAAATTCACACACGTAATTCTCCAATGTTATCCTGCTCGTGCTTCGATATTGAAGAATTTAGAAGTCCAGAAGTAATACATTTTGAGTCTTGGGCTCATGCAGAGGTCCAGCCATGCTAATACTCAGCTATTTTCCCAACCAAGATGCATCAGCCTGGCCCTGTTTAGCCACCCTAATATTTTAGAAGACACGTCAGATGGCAAACTGAGTTACACGTTGCTGCTCTTACTATAGTTCAGTATTCTGTTACCTGCATTGACTTTAGGGCATTACTTTTGAACGAATGTCGTCACAGATTGACTGGTTAAGTTCAGTTATGGCAATTGTTCTGGGGGACCCCCGTGGGTGCAGGCTTTTGTTCTAATTGGAGTCTTAGCCTAATTAAGTGCGCTGTTTGTTTTCCATTTTGGGTGTTTTGAGTCAATGTAGAAATTATGGAACAAAGTTTGATATATATTTTTAAAAGTGTACTAAGCAGTTACATGGAGATAATGTAGTTTTTGTTTTTAATTTTGAACAATATTTTCATCCTAATTTTCATTCTTTTGATAGGGTGTTCTGGTTATTTAAACTAATTATTTACTATTAAGTGGGTGTGATGCTGAAGTAGGTGCAGCCTTTAATCATTCAGTGCTGTTTGCCCCGATGTCTGCTCTCTCGTTATTATAATACAATAAAGGGAGCAAACTACACAGAAAAAGGGCAAAATCAGGGCCATTTCTGGGCATAGGCGGTCAAGGCAATTGCCAACTAGTGGTCAGGATGCATTACTCTTTATTCAGTTTAAAAAAAATTGTCTAGACTGTACCGGGGGCCTCATGTATAACGGTATGCGTAGAATTCACACTAAAACATGGCATACAGACAAAAACAGAAATGTACGGACACACAAAAAAGTCCAGATGCATAAATCTGTGCCAACTTCCACATTCTTCAGCTACATAAATCCCGGTCAACGTGAAATGTCATGCAAGTTCACGCACCATCTGCCCCACCCTAACTCATCCCAGAATTACACCTCTTTTAATATGCAAATCAATATAAATAGCCCCTTAAGTTCGGAGTTCTGTGAAAAGACAATGGCAAAAGCATGGGGAAAAAGAATGACTTCAGCGAATACCAAGTGGAGGCAAGGAAAAACGTACTATTTGTTGGTAAAGCAGCGGTATAAACAACAAAAGGAAGTTGATTGACTGACATAGAGTGGCAGAGAAAGTCTAAACTTCAAATTCAGAAAGTCACACAGTGCCTGAAAAAAAAAAAAGAATTGGTCAGATATCAAAGTCGCCGTGAAAAGGTGAGTCATAGCCCACCGTCTGAGAGTAATTTGGAAGCTTATTAGGGTACAGAGAAAATAAAAAAATAGGGACACAGTGGAAAAAAAAGGTCAAAATGTCAACTTTAATCTCGAAGTTTCCACTTTAATCACGTAGTTTATGTTGTCATTAAATTAGAAAGTCATAAACTTCATCTTTAATTTCCTAGTTTCTCAAATCCCATTGTAACTAAAGTAGCACATTCGATGCATCATATTCTGTGTGTTCTTCTATGTACTCTATGTGTGTGAATCACTATGTGCTTCTTAAATGGGCTTTCTCTTACACCGACAGGACACAGAATTCATTGCATTCATGATATTACAGCTCTCTGAACAATTTAAATACTAAGATGTATACTTGATATCATTTCCATGTTGATAGGAATTAAAGCTTTTATTAAACATTGGGGCACGGTGACGGAGTGGTAGTGATGTGTTGGAGGCCCATCCAGAGGTTGTTCCTGCCTCTCACAAGATGCTTGCTGCACTGTGCACGATGAAATAATTTATTGCAGCAGTACTGTCTCTTTCAAACGTACTAACCCCCAAATCCTGTCCTTCCTTTTATTTCTCCAAGTAACCAATCGGCACACAATAAGCTCTGTAATAAATGTCAAGTCAACTGTAAGCTTAGAACGCAGATTTATCAAAACATTTAAGGAATATTGAAATATCTTCGTAGCACATGTTTAATTATGCCATCTATCTATCCAGGGTCACGCCAGTCCCAGAAAGCATACAGCACAAGGCAGGAACAAGCCCTGAATGGGGATGCCAGCTCATTGCTACCACTGCGCCATCATGCCCACACATTTAATTATTAACAGTATACATTATTTAAATGAAGTTAAAACGTATCTGTGTAATGTAATATAAATACTTTACCACATTTCAATTTAAAATTGATATCAGGAGCTCCAAGAAGACAGTGCTTGGAAAATCTAAATTGACTCAGAAGCCAGTCGTCATCATATGCATATACACGCTTTCTTCTATTGAAATGAATTGAATTCCTTTATTGTTAATGTATAGTGCGACGAGATTCAATAAGCAAATCCTCCATAAACTTATTTTCATTTAAAATGATAAAATTACAGCACTACTAATAATAATACGATAAAAACAATGAAACATATACAATATGAAAGCATAAGTACAATATACATGTACTTATATCCATGGCCGGCTTTTCATCCCGGTCAATACCCCCAGGCCGCCAGATGGTGCTCTCCCTGCAGCATGGAGGTGCCCCAGATACCAGCAGGGAATCATGGACTATGGAGTTTTCCCCTACAAACCTGCTGGATACCCCAGGGGCCAACAGAGGACACTGCAGGGAGGCTTAGAGAGTCATATGTGCCCTATAACCCGGAAGTGCATCAAAGGCAAAGTGACAGCAGAAGTGACGTACTTCCGGGATGAAGAAAAGGACTTTTTATGTGACCCGGAAGTGATAAGGAATCACATGGACTGGGGATTGGAACACTTCTGGGTCAGGGACTATTAAAGGACTGTGATAGCTCCCAGACAGGGAGCTGAGCTGGGTGGAAGGGTGGCAACGCGTCTGAGAGTGGTGGAGTGTATTATTGATTATTGTTGAGAGTTTGAGTATTGTGGAGAGGAGGGTGCTTTGTGCACTGTACAATTGTCCAAATAAAGGATTATTGGACGTTTACCTGGTGTCTGGAGTTGGGTCAAAGGGTTCAAGAGGACGGCAAAGCCTCAATCTGTCACAATGTACATATAGTGCAGATAATGCAAATGGTTCATAAAGTGGCTCAGGTTGTGCAATATTACAACCGTAGTACAAGTTTACAGTGAGGTAATTATACTTATAAGTACAAACAGTTCTAACAAGAGCACTTGATAGAATGATTGAGTGTGTTTAGAGCTCTTGGGGTAAAACTGTTCCTGAAACGCGAGGTCCCTACAGGAAAGGCTCTGAAGCGTTTGCCATATGAGAGAAGTTCAAACAGTGTGTGCATGGCTGAGGCAGCATGTTCTAGATGCTTTATCCCAATAATCCTCTTTCCAATCAACTGCTGTAGAGCTGTGATTCCACACATACAGAGGATTAAAATACTCTGAGTGGTGCAGTGAGAGAAACAACGCTAAAGCAGTTATGGTATTTGGAATAGTTTGGCCATTCTGTGGACCATTATATTGTTACAGGTTGATTACAATCAGATGCCTTAAACTAATAAACAATATGAGGTTAATTTCAGTGTATTTGATAAAGCCGTGTCAGGGATGTGAATCTAAAAAATAAAGGGAAACCACACAGGAACAGTAGCACTGCTTTGATGCTGGGTGCCGCCAATTTGCAAAACCGAGCTGAAAACTTGCATACCCCATTGATCGGGCTGGCATGAGAATGTGTGTGGCTTTACATGAAGTTTAGATTTTATATACTGCGATGTGAGCGTGGAAATGGGAGTATACAACATTTTTGTGCATACACATCGTTTATACATAAGGCCTGGGAACACAAAGAAATGTTTATGTTGTGCGTCTCAGCAGCGCTTGCACTGTCTGCATTATGTACAGCACAATCTGTTGCCCAGAAATGACCCTTGGTGACACAACATGCTTTTAAAGTGAATGTCCGATTACATTGTTCTCTATTATTTTCACAAACTAGCAATGCTCGGTCTTAACATCTGACGACTTACACAATCCAGCAAGAACACGAACAACATCAACAATGATGACAATGATGCCAATAATGGTAATAATCACTCTCAAACTGTAGCATAGAAGAGACAGACATGCCTAAATAAAACTAGATGATCAAAACAGCAACAGGATTATAGCTCTTGAATGAATTGCTAAAAGCTGATTTCACCCAAGCAATGATTGTCTCCCAAATGGACATACATCAAAACGTGTGTTAAAACTACGCAAATGTCATCCTCTGTTGCTCACCACCATTTGTGAGATCCGCTCCGGGCATGTTAAAGCAGTTGCATTATTTGCATACAGGAGCATACGTTAATCAGGAATTGTGGGTAAAGGTTGCAATTTAAAAGATAATCATTATATTCTCAGTTTCACTGAATGTTGTCATCTTCAATTTATTTGATTAGCTTAAACATCTTGTATATGTTACTGTAATGTCTTTGTTAAAAAATAAATGAATAAATAATAATAATTATATACTGTATATAGAATGACACCATCATCAAAAGGGACACGTTTAGCTAGTGGTTTAAAGGTGGTAGTTTTAGAAATGATTTTGTTTTCTTTAGAGATTAAAAGTAATAAGGACTACTAATACAGCCTGATTCCTACTTATTTTCTGAACTGACACCCCTGAAGAGCATATTTGTCTGAGACAGACTTGTAAACAGACATTGCTATAACGTGACATTCTCAAATTGTGAATTCAAGCTCCTAAATACTTCAATGTCCCCAGTCCTGATTCCAGGTCTCAATATACATGTCTGGCATTGATGATTACTCTCAAAGTTAAGGGGGGTTACCATTTACAACTTCACCTAGGGCAGCAAAAATCCTAGAACCAGGCCTGGGCAAGTGAACAGAAAAGCAACAAAAGAGAATTAAACATTTAGCAGCTATATCAAAAATAGAAATATTTCTAAATGTCTTAATGTAAAAGTCATACTGCTGTGGTTTTCTGAATGCAGACTCTGAGAACAGAAAAAGATCAACTAATAAAATCAGATCAGTTATTATCAATTATTGTCACTAATCTCTCTCTATGTATATATAATCCAACATTTGTCTGCCTGTCTGTATGTCTATCTGCTTTTCACAAGAGAACTACTTAACAGATTTAGATCTGTTTTTTTTTTCTATAATTTGCTTGAACATTCTGGTTGACTTGTCTCATTGCACTATGCCTCATAGTTCGCTTGCGGTACCGATTTATTTGTGCGAATCCGAGACACACATAGTGGGCCAAGGCCGTTCCTTACCTCCACTTAGCTAGCGATCGAGAGAACTACATAACAGATTTTTTATATATAATTTCCTTGAACATTCCGGTTGATTTTGCGAATTCTTTCACCGTGCTAAAAATCATAGTTCGTTTACAGGAACGATATATTTTTGCACTAATCCAAGACAGACGCTGTGAGCCAAGGAGAGGGGGAAGCATGACGTCAGGAGTAGGGAGCCGGGCAGAATCCTCCTCACTGTCCTATTTTGCTACTATGCAGGCAGAGCCGCAGAGCTTGGCTAGTAAGGAATATGGTTGGAACAGAAACCTGCAGCCACAGCGGTCTCTGCAGGACCAAGTTTGGGAACCACTGAGTTGAGGGAGTAAAGTAACATCATTGCATAACAGAACATAACCCAAGATTCTCAAACCCCCTTTTGTCAGTTCAGGATGAGGGGTCTAATGGCACCTTCGCAGTCTGGATTGATGTTGTTTTGTGCCAGAGTAGCATTTTCACAGTGCATTGTCCTGCAGGAAAAGACCAAGCTATATCGGTGACCACCACCTGTAATAATACAGTGCAGTACATAAGCAAATATCGGGGAAGATGGCACAAAATGACATTAAGAAGAGGGAAAAAAGTGAAGAATATAAATTTAGGAAAATTAACAATAGCATTAAAATAAGGCCTCCTTCAGCATTCTTGCTTATAATGGAAAACTGCCTATGGTTTGGCCATCACCCTCATTCTGCTTCATAACAGTGACATTTAAAAGCTGCCATGTGTAACGATTACATCCATCTTACATTAAGTTTAAGTACTTGTGCTCATTGCCTGGTTTTACACAGGATTGCTCTCTTATCCTGCTGGTACACATTTAGATTTTTTCACTTGTTAAAACTGATATACCTAATCATCTGCATAAATGAACAGCAGCAGCCCTAATATCGAGCCATATAAGCATCCTCTTATTCTTGCTCAGTCTTTCCACTTTAGGGATGGCAGTGTCCAGAGCCTGCCCTGACTGTATGAGCAGCGAAATAGGTGTCAACCCAGGGTGGGCCTCTAATCCAACACAAAGCCTGGTCATGCACACAACTTGATGGGGTACATCTTATTTGTTTGCTACATTTTAAGGCCGCACAAAGGCAAAGTTATTAACAACAACAACAGTAACATTCATACAATGGATGTAGCTCAAAGTGCTTTACAAGATGAAGAAAGAAAAAAGAAAAAAATATACAAATAAAATTAGGCAAAACTAATTAACAAAAAATAAAGTAAGGTTCGACGGCTAGGGAGGACAGAAAAAATAAAAAATAAATAAAAAACTCCAGAGGGCTTTTAGAAAAAAAATAAAATATGCTGGGGTTCTGAGGCCACGAGACCACCCAGACCCCATAAATGATCTCAATCAGTCCTCATGGTTTACAGGCTTCATGTGGAAGAATTAGACGATGATGGTCATGTGGACCTCTGGCCTTCAATCCGTCAATGTAGGGACATCACGGTGCTTTGATCAGGTGGTGGTGGTGCAGATCGCCACCACAGAAAACCGGAAAAAGAACAGAAGAGAGAGTAGGGGTTAGTACGGATTTCAGAGCCATGAACAAAAAAAAATTAACTGTATGCACAGAATATCAGGGTTACACTAAAATGAAGTTATGAGAAAGCCATGCTAAAGTTATGGATTTTTATCAGTTTTTTAAAGTGCTCCACTGTATTAGCCTGGTGAATTTCTATCGGTAAGCTACTCCAGATTTTAGGTGCATAACAGCAGAAGGCCGCCTCACCACTTCTTTTAAGTTTAGCTCTTGAAATTCTAAGCAGACACCCATTTGAAGATCTAAGGTTACGATTTGGAGTGTAAGGTGTAAGACATTCCGAAATATAAGATGGAACGAGATTATTTAAGGCTTTGTAAACCATAAGTAGTATTTTAAAGTCAATTGTAAATGACACAGGTAACCAGTGTAGTGACATCAAAACTGGAGAGATGTGTTCGGATTTTCTTTTTCTAGTTGAGATTCTAGCAGCTCATTCTGTACTAGTTGCAATCGATTGATGTCTTTCTTACGTAGCCCTGAGAGGAGTGCGTTACAATAATCTAGTCGACTAAAGACAAAAGCATGAACTAATTTTTCAGTATCTTGCAAAGTTATAAGGTGTCTAATTTTTGTTGTATTTCAAGTCAATACTTCAGAGTTAAATAATTTAGAGTCAATAATTACCTCTAAATTATTTACCTGTGTCTTGACTTTTATTTCCTAATTGATCAAGTTTATTTCTAATAACCTCATTATATCCATTTTTGCCAATCACTAAAATTTCTGTTTTCTCCTTATTTAGTTTGAGAAAATTACTACTCATCTATTCAGAAACACAAGTAAGACATTGTGTCAGTGAATCAAGAGAGTTGGGGGTCATTGGACACTATTGATAAATCAGTGCTGCTGCTCTATAGTTGCTGCAAAGTCTGAGGCTCAAGTGTACACCTGGTGTGTGGTGTTTGCACATTCTTCATGTTTGCATAAAATACAGGTATGTGGTAGAAGTGAAGCCGAGTGTCTAGGAACATGCACACTTTAACTCTGCTGTGAACAATTCTACATGTAGATTAGAGGTAGAGCGTTATAGTGGCTGGGTGGGGTAATTGCTGTATTTTGCTGCATATGATTGGTCATTGTCAAAGGACAGACCAACACATTTCCAAGCACTTTGAGTTACATCCTTTTGTATGAAAATGTGCCATAGAAATAAATATTGTTATTTAAATTATGTTTTTTTGGTAAATGATCAGTACACATGAAAGTAGTGAATGGTCAGTTGGACTGATAGCCTAACTTCATTAATAAGGTGTCATATTGTGTTGGCCTTTTCTTCAGCTCCACTGCATGGAATTGTTCACTGTAGTATCATCTTGTGCTTTTTTTTTTCTTCTTTGGTAAACCTATGAGTCAGTGGGTTGCTAGCATATTAAAAGCCATGTTGATATGAACAATATTCAATCAATCAATCAACATTTATTTATATAGCACATATTCATACAAAAAAAATGTAGCTCAAAGTGCTTTACAAAATGAATAGAGAAATAGAAGACACAATAAAAGATAAACATAAGTCAACATTAATTAACATAGAATAAGAGTAAGGTCCGATGGCCAGGGTGGACAGAAAAAACAAAAAAAAAAACTCCAAAGGCTGGCGAAAAAAAATAAATTCAAGTATAGTTGGCTTACCATTCATTTAGACCCTGGATGGCATCGTCCTCTAACAAGTATTTTTGTCCTGGAAGTCATATTGGACACTCTGCCATCTATGTGCAGAGGTAAAAAGTTAATTTGTGATACTATTACACTACAAGATAAAAGATAATAAAATGAGATAGTTTATTTGATATTTTTGCATGATGAATTTATTAAATGTAATAGCTGTGCTACCCATCTAAGATGGTTTGAAATCTAAGTAATCAACATAGACCTCAGTGCTAACATTTGCAGTGCACCATGCAATGAATACGTCTCTATTATACGCCATTTGGTATGGGATTGGTAAAACCAGTGTTAATGTTTGGGATGCACCATCTGTTGGAATGTTAGATGCAATGTATTTTAGTACTAAAAATGTTTGTGATGTACCATTTTTTGGAATGACAGAGACATACTGTATATATATCACACACACTACCAGTTTTTCTTCAAATTTAATCACTTGAAATGCAATGAATGAACTAAAATGGTGAAAAGGTAAGCAGTAAACTGCCAGAAGTTTAAATTTAAAGTTTAGGAAAAATGAATAAAAGGACATCTCAGAATATTACAAATGAGCCATCTTCAGGGAACAACTAATTGGTTAAAACCTACAGATGTTCTGCAACAATTCAAGTAAATTAAGCCTTGCAATTTGAAACAAACAATTCTGTTGATTACTTAAAAGCCCTAGGCCTGTCTTAAAGCAGATTTGGAACAGACTGTGTTACTACACCCTCTACTACTTGGACAATATCCCACTGTAGAAATTTGTAAACGGCAAGAAAATGGCAGTTAACAAGTGAAAAGAGACACAGCATTGTTGCCCTTAGAAGTGTAGGCCTTTCATTTAGAGAAATAGCAAATAAAAAATAATAATAATAAAATCAGCACATCGGTGGGTACGGTGTACTACACAGTCCAAAGGCAAAAAACTGGAGAAAACTCTGATAGGAAGAGATGTGGCAGACCCAAAGTCACCATCCAATCAGAACTCTCTTGAGGTGACCATCTTTCATGGACATTTGCATTGTCCAATGTTACAAAAAGACTTCAGACAGTCAGAAAGGTTTGGGGTAGCCACCTGTATATTATAATCCTGGCTGCAAAAGGTTGAAAATTGATTGAGTTGTTTACAAGACCGAGTCGAGTCCAAAACAGAACTGAATATGTGGAGGTAACATGGCGGTTTTAAGGGCTGGTGGAGGGAATGATGTCATCTATGCCAGAACTGGAAGTGACGTCATCAGAGATGCCAGAAGTGACATCATCAGAGGTGCCGAAGCTGGAAGTGACATCATCAGAAAGGCTGCAGCATCAAGTGACATCATCAGAGGTGCTGGGGACCTTCAGGATTTTCCGGGAATAGTCTGCAAGGAACTGAGAGAGACAGTCAGCACACTCCACCACTGCCTGGTTTGATGTAGTATTACACATACTCAAGCCCTTTAGCTGTGTCCTAATCGCACGTGTGTGACACCACATATTCATCTAGCAAAATTTTGCACCAGATGCCATTCCTGACGTAACCCTGCCCATTTATTCCACCTTGGGACAGGCACGAAGAAACATACTGGTTTGTGCATCCTCCTGTGACTGAGTTGGATGAAGTGGTGGAGAGTGTACCCAAGGGAGAAAGAGTGGTGATTGGAGTGGATTTCAATGGACTTGTTGATAAAGGAAACAGGTAGAACAAGGAGGAGATGGGTAGGTAGGTATGGTATAATGGAGAGAAATGGAGAAGGTCAGATGCTATGTGGATTTTGTGAAAAGGATGGGCATAGCTGTGGTAAATACATATTTTAAGAAGATGCACACAGGTAGATTATATACAGCAGAATTACTCTGAAAGAGATTGGCAAGTGGTGGCAGGAGAAAGCATAGTTAGGCAGCATAGAATGGTGTTCTGTAGGATGACATTGGAGATCAAGAAGAGGAGTAGAGTGAGGGCAGAGCCAAGGATCAAATCATGGAAGTTGAAAAAGGAAGACTGAAAGATAAAGATTAAGGAGGAGTAAGACAGACACTGGGTGGCAGTGAAGAGTTACCAGATTCTGTGGTAAGTACAACAGATGTGGTAAGGGAGACAGTGAGAAAGGGTGTTTGGTGTGACATCAGGACAGAGGCAGGAGGACAAGGAAACCGGGCGGTGGAATGGGGAAGTACAGGAGATTATACAGTGGAGGAGGTTGGCAAAGAAGGTGGGATGATCAAAGAGAAGAAGAAAATAGATGGGAATACAAGGAGACAAGGTATATGATAAAGAGAGACGTGGCAAAGGCTAAAGATAAGGAGTATGAGGAGTTGTATGAGAGGCTGGAGTCTAATGAGAGAGAAAAGGACCTGTGCCAATTGGCTAAACAGAGGGACCAAGCTGGGAAAGATGTGCAGCAGGTTAGGGTAATAAAGGATAAAGATGGAAACTTACTCAAAAGCGAGGAGAGTGTGTTGAACATATGAAAAGGGTACTTTGAGAGACAGATGAGTAAAGAGAATGGGACAGAAGGTTGGATGATGTGGCGATAGACTCAAGAATTGCAACAGATTATCAAGGAGGAAGTAAGGACAGCTATGAAGAGGATTAAGTATAGGAAGGCTTTTGGTCCAGATGATATACCTGTGGAAGCATGGAGATGGCAGTGGAGATTTTAACCAGATTATTTAATGGAATCTTGGAAAGTGAGAGGATGCCTGAGGAGTGGAGAAGTGTACTGGTACAGATTTTTAAAAATCAGGGGGATGTGCAGAGCTGTAGTAACTACAGGGGGATAAAAATAAATAGCCACAGCAGGAAGTTATAGGAGTGAGTAGTGGAAGCTAGGTTAAGAAGTGAGGTGAAAATTAGCAAGAAGCAGTATGGTTTCATGTTGGGAAAGAGCACCACAGATGTGATGTTTACTATGAGGGTGTTGATGGAGAAGTATAGAAAAGGTCAGAAGGAGTTGCATTGTGTATTTGTGGACTTGGAGAAAGCATATGACAGGGTGCCTCGAGAGGAGCTGGGAGTGGCAGTGAAGTAAGAGTGGTACAGGATATGTACGAGGGTAATGTGAGATCTGCAGTAGGAGTGATGGATGCGTTAAACGTGGAGATGGGATTACATCAGGGATCAACTCAGAGCCCTTTCTTATTTGCAATGGTGATGGCGATGTTGACTGTGGAGATTAGACAGGAGTCCCCATGGACTATGATGTTTGCGGATGACATTGTGATCTGTAGCAAGAGTAGGGAGCAGGTTGAGGAGACCCTGGAGAGGTAGAGGTATACTCTGGAGAGGAATGAAGGTCAGGAGGACAAAGAAAAAATACATGTGCATGAATGAGAGGAAGGTTGTAGGAGTGGAGAGGATGCAGGGAGTAGAGCTGGCGAAGGTGGATGAGTTTAAATACTTGAGATCAACAATACAGAGTTTCAAGGAGTCTAGGACACCTCCTCTTCTTCACTCACCACATCCACTCCATTGGCTATTGCTGCGTCCTTTTCTTGTATAAAGCCCACAGAGTTCCACATAGAGCATCTCGTTTAAATTTGTCCAAAATGTTTTCAGGGCAAGATCCAACCTGCAAACATTGCAGTTGAGCTCCAGCCTCATTGGACATATTCTGGGCATGCACTGAATTAACAACAAAATCTTTAAATGCATTTCAGAAAGCCTTGGTATCACAATCACTCCTAGGCCACTAACAGCTGTGTTTGGTGTACAGTACTCCCAGATGGGCTTAAAGTGGAGGTCGAACAAACTATAACTGCCTTTACTTCACGATTAGCACGTAGACTTACCTTGCTCAAAAATGAAGAATCCTAACCCACCTTTTCAGTCAGTGGGTAACTGATGTTATATATTGTTTGAAATTGGAAAAAAAAATCAAATTCTCACTGAGAGGATCTGTTCAAAACCTTTTAAAAACCTGGCAGAATCTAATCAATAACATTTTAGAATAAGCACTTAAATTGGGAAAAAGGATTTTCTCCCCCTTTTTTCTAGTCTTAAAAGGTTTATTCTGGCTGTTTGGCTTGGTCTGTTTCTCATAGGCAGGGGCTGATTTAAACTAGTTTTGTCAAGTTTGACTTGCTTGTATGGAATGTTACTTGCTTTTAATAGATTCAATAAAACATTAAAAAATGAATATTCAGAAAAAGCTACATTGTAAAAATATTGTTTAAAGGCAGGAATTCCAGCAGATATAAAGGATGCTAGACCTTAAAAATGAAAGATACCATAGAAGCAGATGGTCATAAGAGCTTCTAAGTCAACAAAGCCTGGACTGGGAAATCGTGGTGGTAGTGGGGTGGTTAGGTTAGCTAGACTTTCAGAGAGGCAAGAACATCAGAGGCAGCTCAATTATTGTATCCCTGTTGCAAAACCCTGGATGTGACTTTGGTAGAAAGTTTAAAGCTGCCAAGAGTGGTGGCAAGAACAGAAATCAGTTGGGAAGTGACAGAAAGACAGAGGGTGAGGCTTGCAGTGCTTTGTGTTACTTGGAGAAAGACAAGCATGTAAGCCACCACAAGTGGGAATCAGGCATTTAGAACCTGTATAGTCAGGTTCAAAAAGGCTCCAGGATGTGATGCAATAGGTATATATACAGTACATACATACATACATAATTAAACATAGCAGAGGCCCTAGCACTGAACCCTGAATATTCCCCGCAACATAACCCCCTGCTTCTTAAAATAATTTCAACAGGAATACGAGGACACAGCTAGAAACTTGTAAGGGTAAATTTCACACAAATGTTAAGAGGTTTTTCTTTACACTGAGAACTACAGACTAAATGAATAAGTTAACAAGGACTGAGGTAGGACAGAAGCTTTAAGACTCTACTTGATTTTATTCTGGAGGAATTAAGTAAATAGGATTAGAGAGCTTTGTTGAGCTTATTCTCGTCAACATTTTTGTAATATTCAATGTCAGGGACCAGACAAGAGCACGTGGTGATTAGGGTTGTACTTAAGAGGTAAGCCAGTAGGTGAACAACCTCCAGTTTCTTGCAGAGCAATTTCTTTTGTACTTTGCATTCATACTGTGGTGATTCATCAGTTGGTGTGTATGGTGTCTATTAGTTAAGTAAATGCAAATATTTTGTATTTGTAGCTTCCTTAGCATTATTTCAGGTAAGGAAAAATAATATGACGGCATCTCCCTCTATTATAGTATTTATTGTGACAGGAGAGGCCTTCATGGTATGCCTCAGCATCCAGAATAAACCAAAGAGGCACAAAAGTATAAAAATAAACCTTATTTTAAAGAAAATGAAGTATACTTAACCAGAAACAAACCCTGCTTCCTCTTAGCCTAGTCAAGTCTGGAATCCCCACTCTACCTAACACGAGGTGAGACACAAAAATAACCGGATTGGTTAAATAAAAAATGAAATAAATAATGAATTATAGCATTCTAAACATTGTTACCTTCTATATACTCCCTCTCCCAATCTCTACACTGCTCCATATGTATCTTCCATTGATTGAAACAGTGCTGGAAGTCTTCTTGCTTGAGGCACTTCAACAGGCTTGCTGTTTCTGTCTTCCTTTCAAGTCACTTTTGAGTTCTGGGAACAAGTAAAAATCACAGGGAGCTAAATCGGGTGAAAAACGAGGATGATCGAGGACAAGAATGTTTTTGTCAGTCAAATACTGCTTTACGGAAAAAGCATTGTACACGGGAGCATTGTCTTGGTGAAGCACCCATCCCCCTCTGGACCTGGGTGTTGAACATCTTCCACATTTTCTTGTCTTCCTTGAAACATTTGTGGCACTCAAAAACTTGTGTGCGAGACAAACGGTTACACCATACACTGTTTTTATCATTCCATAAGTTTCTGTGGCTGTTTTGTTCAATTTCTTGAGAAATTTGATGTTAATTCACTGTTTAGTTTGTATAGCGGCAACTCGTGTAGCGATTGTTGTGCAATACTGACTTGGCTATTCACACGATATACCTAGCCGGTCAGCGGTTTGAGACGGTGTGTAGGAGGGGATATAGTTCTATGATTCAAATTCGGCCGACCTCTAGCCAGTTTTCCAGGAAAGCCCCAAGCCCAGTCCGGTTATTTTTGTGTCTCACCTCATATAGTGGCTTAACCCAGCTACAAATAGTACACACTCTACAGTATTTCACCCTCTCACTCATGCCTGGCCTTTGTCTTCCTTCTGCCAATTCAGTCTTCTTGTAACCTCTCTTCCAACCATTCATCTATCAATTCTGAGATAGCTCTGTAATCATACCATACCATACCATACCATATTTATTTGTTGAGCGCTTAAAAACACAGCATTACAACTGACCAAAGCGCTGTACAGTTACAACAAGCAGGACTAAAAGCAAAATATTAAAAATAAACATTAAGAGAGAATTAAAACAGAGATACTAAAAACAGGTCAAGGGACCAAATAAAATAGAGAAAATAGCAAAAGACAAGTGGAAAATGAAACAGGTTAAGAATTAAAAGCCAATGTGAAGAAGTGCGTTTTAGGCGAGATTTGAATGTGGCGACTGAAGCGGCTTGCTTAACCACTAAGGGCAGGGAGTTCCAGAGCCTGGGTGCACAGACGGAGAAAGCCCTTTCACCACGAGCTTTAAAACGTGCCTTGGGAACGGTTAGGAGCAGCTGATCTGTGGATCTAAGAACACGAGGGGGATTGTGACAATGGAGCAAGACACTCAAATAGGCGGGGGCTAGACCGTTTAATGCCTTATAGGTTAGGAGGAGAATCTTAAAATCGATTCTGAATCTAACCGGCAGCCAGTGAAGGGTTTTCAAAATTGGTGAAATGTGTTGGATTCTGCTACTTCCAGTTAGAAGCCTTGCAGCTGCATTTTGAGCCAGTTGGAGTCTAGAAAGTGTGGCTTTACTGATACCAAAAAGGCAGGAATTAGAGTAGTCAAGCCGGGACGTAATGAATGCATGAATTACTGATTCCAGGAGGTGGTTAGAAAGAATAGGCTTGAGTTTGGCGATTCGCCTTAGATGGAAAAAGCAGGATTTTACTGTGCTGTTGACTTGAGCATCCATTTTCAGGAACGTATCCATTTTGATTCCAAGATTGGAGACAGACGAAGTTACTGGAATGGGAAGAGAAACGAGGCCAAGGGGTGGAGCCTGTTTGCAGTCGGGACTAAAACAATGACCTCGGTTTTGAATCGTTCAGGTGAAGGAAGTTTACAGCCAGCCAGTCCTTAATGTCAGATAGGCAGTCGAGGAGAGGTTTGGTGGAGTCAGTTGGCTTGAGGGAGAAATAAATTTGGCAGTCGTCAGCATATAGGTGATATGAAATTGCATGCTTTCTAAAAATTGCACCTAAAGGCAGGATGTAGATTGAAAAAGTAGTGGCCCTAAAATGGAACCCTGGGGAACCCACATGGGAGTGGGACTGATTCAGATGAAAAATCGTCTAGCATGACTCTGAGAGTCCTGTTGCAGAAATATGACCTGAACCAGTCGAGGGCTAAGCCAGATACACCAGCCCAGGATTCGAGTCGGAGATCATGATGTCGTGGTCGATTGTGTCGAAAGCAGCAGATAAGTCGAGAAGAACCATAACCACGTGGAATCCTGAGTCCAATGCCAAAAGGACGTCATTTAGGACACGTAAATGCGCGGTTTCTGTGCTGTGTTGGGGCCTAAAGCCTGACTGAAAAGATCCATTACCTGATGGTCCTGTAGGTGATGAGTTAATTGCTCATAAACTACTTTTCTAGTATTTTTGACAAGAAAGGTAGCTTGGAGATTGGACGAAGATTGGAAAGAATGGCAGGGTCAAGATCAGGTTTTTTCACAATTGGATGTACAACTGCGTGTTTGAAAGCATGAGGAACTATAGCCGAGGATAGACTACTAGTTATGATCTTTAGGACATCATATCGAATCACAGGAAACACATCTTTCAGCAGTCTGGACGGCACCACATCGTCCGGAGAGCCCGAAGGCTTCATTGAGGCAACGATTTTTCCAGATGGGGGAGCGAAATAGGTTCAAATCTGGTGAGGGAACCGTGCGCAGGAGCGGCTAAATCAACAGAGCCAGAAGAAGAAATGGAGATCTGGGATCTAATGTTCGTGACCTTATCCAGAAAAAACGTGAGGATCTGATTACAAAGAGCAGTGGAGGCAGCAGAGAAAACAGTTACGGCTGGAGAGAGGACAGCATTTAGTGTTTTGTATAAGACACGTTGATCGCCAGAGTTTTTTGAGATGATGTCAGCGAAAAAACGGTTCCTTGCACCTCTGACTGCTCTCTGGTATTGGGACCACGCGTCACTCATGCAGTCGAAGGTAACAGTGAGACCATCTTTCCTCCATTTACGTTCTAGCCGCCTACAGTTTTGCCTGATGGAGCGAGTTTGTTCATTTAGCCATGGGTCATGCTTGACTTTGGATTGTCTCCGTTTGAGTGGGGCTACGACATCCATCACAGAACAGCAGGAAGTGTGGAAAGTTTGCAATAAAACATCAGCATCCGTGGATTCACATGATGTGGAGATTGGTGAAAAAGCAGCTGTAAAATCTTCAGCAGCAGAGGGGGGAATGACACGGGAGGGACGAGTGGTGGTGGATTTACCATGCTCAACAGAGACCAAATCCAGATTAAACAGAACAGGCGAGTGATCAGAAAAGCTGGGAGGTAGAATGTCCAAGTCACTGATTCTGAGACCGCGAGAAAGAACCAGGTCCAGTGTGTGAACCTGTCCATGTGTTGGTCTGTTCACTAGTTGAGAGAGACCAAAGGAGTCAATAATGTCCAGAAAGTCTTTTGCTAGAGGATTAAGGGGACAGCAGACATGGACATTAAAATCACCCAAACAAAGGAATCATGTCAATGTCACTGCATTTAAACCACACTAGAAGTCTGTCTAGCAGTAACTTGTGTCTATGAACCCCCCCCCAAGCTTTAAAAGGCCAGTTCTCTAAGTCAGCTCTACATCTGCTACCCCTAATAAATGGACAGCATGACCAAATAAATGTGCCTTAATATGGATAGGATCTGACATTTTCTCACTGGCCTTTTTCTCTCTTACACCTGAGGGTGAGGCATCTACCGCGCTGGCTGCTCACTAGCATCTAGTGATGCATAGCATTCTTCAGTTTAAGTAATCTCTCTCTCTCTCTCTCTGGCTGGCTCCCCTATCTAATGCCTTCTGAAAAAACACATATACTACAGAGAGACGCCTATCCACTAGTGGACATCCCTGTGTTCTGTAGGCTTTTGAATTTAACACTTTCCTGTGCTATTATGATGGTGCCCTTACTCTGGCCACTCTTTCCTGTCACTCACCCCTCCAAAATACACACACTATATGGTAAAAAGTATCAAATTTCTGGAGTTACAGTGTTTCAGTCACACCCATATTTAACAGGTGTATAGAATCGAGCACGTGGTCATGCAGTCTCCTTTGACAAACTTGTCATACTGAATAGCTCAATGACTTTATT
This sequence comes from Polypterus senegalus, assembly GCF_016835505.1. Lineage (NCBI taxonomy): Eukaryota > Metazoa > Chordata > Cladistia > Polypteriformes > Polypteridae > Polypterus > Polypterus senegalus. The sequence continues at coordinate 104,579,372 of NC_053154.1, forward strand.
GTCATAGGAGGCCTCCTCTGCCACAGGTCAGTGCTGAAATTTCTGCTCTGCTAGATCTGCCACAGTCAACTGTCACTGCAATTATTATCAGGTAGAAGCATCTAAGACCAATAGCATCACAGTGATGAAAAGGTAAACCATGCTAACTCACAGAGCGTACCTGCTGAGTGTTGAAGTACATAGCACATACAAATCATTTATTGTCTGCAGTATCACTCTTGAGTTCTAAACTGCCTCTGGAAGCAACACCAGCACAAGAATTGTGTGTTGGGAGTGTTATGAAAGGGTTTTTATGGCCTAGGAGCTGCATGCAAGCCAATGTTCACTATGTGCAATGCCATGAATTGGCTGGGGTAGTGTAAAGCATACTGCCATTGGACTCTGGGGAAATGAAAAATGCGTTCTGTGTAGTGATGAATCACATTTTAATAATCTAGCAGTATGATGGATGAATCTGTATTTGGAGGATCCCAGCAGAATGCTACCTTCTAGACTGCACATTGCCTACTATGAAGTTTGGTAGAGGAGTGATAATAGTCTGGGACTGTTTTTCAGGGTTTGGGCTAGGCCCCTTGGCTCCAGTGAATGGTTCTGTTAATGCTTCAGCATACAAAGACATTTTAGACAAATGCATGCTTCCAACTTTGTGTCAACAGGATGGGGAAGGCTCTTTGACTATGGACCTTACAAGGAGTGCTTTTTATATCCACAGAAATATAAAGGACTCACAAATAATGCCTAGTTACCATGTGTAGTTTGTGATAAATTTGTTGTGTAAACCTGGAGCTTCCAAAGCACAGAAATTTAAGGACTTATGCAAACACTAAATTTAGATTTTTTTCTTCTTCAGTTAACTATCTACAGAAATTGGTTTATTTTGACTTTGGTAATGTATCATCACATCATTAAGAGTTCACATTAAAAATATTGAATGTATAAATATGTGTACAAATCTTTTGTCATGCAGAAAATGATGAATTCAAGGGGGTTGAATACTTTTGCAAGGCAGTGTATATATTAGTAGATTAAATTTCAAATATATAATTTTAAAATAAAAAAATTGATTTCTTAGTAAAATAGTTAAGTACAACATATACACACAAACAGTGTTAATAAAGGAAACAAAAATCTGTAAATATTGTGTCTTGAGCTCCCATAACAAACAGAGAAATTCAAACAGAACAGCTTCTGAAGGATCTTTATTCTATCACAGATCAGGCAAGTGGGACCTTCACTACATTCTCTTATTTCACTGGGAAGGCAAAGGGAAGGTTTTGCTGGAGGGTGGAAACAAAACACAAAATATTAGTTCAGTAAAATTTGCTTTTAAAGAGGCATTAAAATTAAGTCTATATATATATTTATATATATATATATATTTATAGATATTTATATAATGCTATATCTTTTCTTTTTTGTACAACAATATTGATACAGTACCATTTCTTACATACGTACATAGATACATTGAGGTGGTACCACCTTAAACACACAATTACAGATAGTGCAGTAGTTCCTTCATGGTATCCAACCAGAAGCAAGCAATTAATTAAAATAAAAAGAAGAGGAGGGCAGGCCAACAAGTCAGTCAGCCTCTAATCAGCAGTAATCAATTATTGAACAAAATTACATTGTATTCTCTATGTGGAAGAGTAGGTTTTTTTGATTTCTAAGTTGGCAAGGGGTTAAAAAATTCTGACTGACCAATACTGTGCAGACGTATCCCCCTTTATGGTACCAATTATATACCCCTGATAATCACTTGCAGGCTGGGATATGTTGTGTGGACTTACATCTGGCTGCACTATACCTATAGCCTTGCATTACTATGTAACTATTTTGCTATGGGTTTGCTGGAAAAAAGGTAGAAAAGAAACTGACTGGGCTATGATGGGAATAGAGTGTTTATTGAATAAGATTTTGTCTTGTCCTGGATTTAACTTTTTTATAGGTTTATTTGAACAAGTTTGATATCTGCCACTTAGCAACCTTTGAAAGGGAGTTCTTATTAAGAAGTATAATTTCCTTATCTTAGTATATCAAATGTAACTTAAAACAAATTTAAATAAGACTGCAACAACTATATCAACAGAAAACAATTCAATAGAAGGATTAGAGCATGCAAAAGTACACAGACATTTACAGTCAAGTGTATTCTTGGACAAAAGGGCATGTTCTCCTCCGAAGTAAGTGAATTACTCTTTAGTCTTGAATCAAATATTCAGAAAATCAGTGGCATCCATAAAGTTGATCTAGCAATTTTTGTTCAGTTAAATAATAAATCTCATACTCAATAACACCAGTGGTAAATAAGGAAAATACTTTCCACATGAAACCAATGAAGAGCTTTTTCAAGTAATGGGTTGTGGAAATTATTTATTTGTATAGATTCAATGGAAACCATGAAATATTTTTGAAAGGTCTCATCTCTGGATCAAATATTGCGAAAAAGCAAACAAGGCTAATAAAAAATATTATTATGTCCATAATGTTCCTGTTCTGCCTATGGGGATGATGTGCTAAAAAGAACAAAGCAATAAACTTCATTTGTACAGAGACACAAGGAAAATTGTCGGCTAAAATGGGAGTCGCCTCATCCTAAACAACTTGTAAGCTGGGCCACAAGGTCTTCTCTAAAGAACTGGCCTAGGTACTTGGCTAAGCGAGACAAATAGAGTGAAGATTGTTAAGAGATGCTTTCTTCCTTAATTTTTGTATGTGAAATTTTGAGGACAGAGAGGACTGGCACTCAAAAGCGTTTCTCTATTAAACCTGGATTTGCAAAAATAAGGAGAAAATGCTAACTAAAACTCGGTCCCAAACTTTAGAGTGTTCAAAAGGTGTCTCTAGCTACATAGAACCTTTACTCCTGAAAGTCTTTTTGTGATTTGCTTGCTTAACTCATGGCCCTTCATTACCATCATTCTATCAATCTCCTTGCTGTATAAGCACACATTTTACATGTGCTGTGATTTTGATGTGTGCTTTTTGCAAGTCACACACTAATAAAATGCAAGCATTTTTCTTTTTTTTTGCGAATGTTTGCATTGTTGTGCATAATGTCTGGACGTGCAAAGTGCATATGTTTTTAATCTGCATGCAATAACGTCACCTTGTATATTTGGGAAAGTTGTGTTGCCTTTAAAAAGTGTGAAGCAGAAACCCTTATTGGTTCCATGGGTCATTAGGACTTTGTACAATACTTCTTCATGATATCACACTGGATGAGACAAATATATCTGGGGGATAGAGGAGGGGTTTTAGGAATATTATGAGTGCACTGATCAACTTTAAAATCTGGAATAGTTTTTCCTTTTAAAATGTCATAGAAAATCCCTTCAGTAATAATCGAAAAGAAACACCTTAAAACATAATAATAAATAAAAAGAACAACGTGCACCCGATATGTACTGTACCACAGTCTGAACACAGACTTAGTCCCCGGATGTGCCTTATAAAAGCTTGGTTTTGTCCAGTCAAGCAGCAGTTGTACCATTCCACTAACACAAGAATGTTCACCCAAACTGGATTTTGCACATGCCAGTCCATTTTTGTAGCTTTGAGTACACTGATGCAGGAGTTCTCTCCTGCAACAAAGAGCACTCTTCTCATAAAGCACAGCATTCTTTGTGCAGCATCATTTTCTTCAATTAGTTCCACATTTGTCACATAGCATCCCTCACCATATCCGGTGTCTGGTGCTACACTGTATACTACTATTGTTTAGTGCCACTTGGTCCTTGTGATATTCCCTCAAATGTGCATATTCAGTCACTCATTACTATTCCATTCATGCATTTACAGTAGCTCTTACACAGACTTGCTCAATTGTATCGAAGATGATAATGAACTTTGGATTGGAAAGTCATTCCTGGAAATACCTGGGAGCACTGATTGATGGTTGTTCCTGCAAGAACAATAAACATCAGCAGCTTAGATAGTTGGTGGCTGCAAAGCTACCTCTCTGGTATACTAACACATACAAACATACTGCTCAGTGGGTTAATGCCAACTTGTGCTGGAGAGTCGTATGTGCCAAAGCACACATTAAGTTATAAGAGAAAATGGCAGAATTTGCATCTTTTTCTAGAACTCTTTCTCACTCTGTAACAGCTAAGATCAAGTATTTCAGGTAATGGTGCAGCAAAGGGTGTAGTTTAAATCATTTTTGATTAGACAAGGCTACACTCTATGCAACCCTCTGCTAAAAATGAAAAGAGATTCCCATTATAAAAATAACAACTTTGTCAATCAAGATCTAAAAACGGTGCTTCACCAGCACCCAATGACAATAAAGAAATAAGCGGACTTACAGCAAAACATTATGGGGTGTTAATTTAGCCATTTGCATCAATGACTGAGACTCTTTCCCTCACAAAGTAGAGGTAATAGAGAAACAGGGTTATATAATATTACAGACCACATAAGGCCATCTGTTTTCTATTTTATTTCATCGCCATATTTGTTGTTGATGAAGTAAACAGGGTAACATCAGTGGCTGATTGTGTATTAAAGGGAATCTTTTCTCATTGAGTACTTAATTTAGATTTTACTGTTCTGGTACAAATAATTTTGCACCATATCAGGACAGATGGCCTCATTAACCTCTGATTCTGTAATTATGTTGGTTCACTGCCCCTCAGCTACATTGTCTATGTTGGCATGCTGCTAGAGAGCTGAGATTATGAGCTCTTCCTGACTGGCATGTTGTTGACTTGGACAGGCTGAACCAGGAGGGGAGTGTGGTGTGGAAGTCCGCAAAGGCTCTGAAGGCATCTCTCCGGGAGACAGGTCCATGAGCTCGCCAGAGGAACTGAGTGGGAGAGAGGGGGACAGAGAGATGCCAGAAGAGGGGTCTGTTGAGCCAGCGAAAGTGCGTGGTGGCTTTGGAACCAAATTTGGCTCAAACTGAGCACGTGCCAAAAACCGCCTCTCCTTCTCCTTTAGTCGATCAAGTTCTTCCTGGCTGTGTGTGCTGTAAGACTGTGAAGCCTGTCTGCTATGTGTCCCCTGAGACTCCTGCTTGTACTTCTTCCGACTTCCTCCATCAGACCCTCGCCCTGACTCAGGCAGTTCTTCAGCACTGTCAGAGAGATCAAACACATCTCCAAGTGACCCACTTTTTGAGTCTAAGTTGAAAAGAGAGTCAATGAACTCTGCAAACTCCAACACAGCTGGATTGGGGCCATCTGAAGAGAGTCGGCCATTAGGCAGCTTACCGTCACTGGGCTGATCTAAAGGAATGGTTGATGCTGCTACCAAAGAGGGGATGGAGGATCTAATGGAAGAATTGGACTGACTAAAGTGGCCAGATTCTTGCAGATGGCCTGTTATGGCTTCCAAAATGCTGCTGCTTCCTTCTGAGTGGGCTCTCTGGTGGCAGACAGGAGAACGACTATAGCCCTCCTCACGGTGATCATGGCTGTCAGGTGTGGAGTAGAAGCGTTGTGTGTGCACGATGCCAGCATCGACATCAGCATGTTGAACTGACAATGAAGTGGCCTGTTGCTGATGTAAGTCAAATTCATTGCCAGTGAAAGAATAACAGGCACTCAGTACTCCCTGCTGGTCTGGCCCAGCTATTGGGGTGTCTGCAGAGTGCTTGGACAGGCTGTCTGCTGCAAGCAACTCAGTCCTTGAGCTAAGGGAAGGATTCTCTTCTGGAATGGTGGGGTCAATGTAAAAGCAGGGTGCTTCATTGTGTTCAGGCAGTGGCCCCAGACAAGGGGAACCTCTGAAGGCAGCTGAGGATCGCCGTGAGTCTAGGCTATATATGGACTCATTGTCTGACAAACTTTCCATTACCGCCAGAGGTGCTCGTCTCTCTCTGAGCTCCCCTGCAAGCCGTTCTCTGGCTCCACGCAGCAGCACTGATACAGGATCCCGTGGGCAAGGTGAGGGGATACATGATGATGGAACCTCACAGTAGCCATCCAGGCTGATTTCTGACCGGGCACAGCTCCTAGAAAGTTTGCAAACATATTAAAATATTAATATGAATATCTGACTATAACAAACATCACATCAAGACTTTGAAATATAATGTATTGCTTCCATAATAGCCAAAAAAAATTCATGGCATCACTCAACAGAACATGTGTGGAAAAAAGATAATCTCTTTCACTCTTAAGGTTTAATCTAGCTAGTACAAGACACCTTTACAGTAGTGTGGAAACTCCCAAAAGGTAAGTAAAAAGAGTACTTACCTTTTTACTCAGCAAGAGTACTTACTGTGCAAAAAGAGACTATTAACTTCATTAAGATGATGGGAAATGTCACTTTGCTGGAAAATTTTAATGTGGTTGTGTGTTTAGATCAATCGAAATGAATGTTGTTAATTTAGTGTTAAATGTATGCATTAATAATAAAAAAAAAACCAAGAATGGCTGTGCATGTATTGCTTCTTGGCAAAAGCTGTGAGAACTTCATTAATAGTAAACCTTTTGACGATCATATGACATGAACTGGTACAATGCTAGAAGATGATTTTTAAAAAACCTTTAACCTCTGATAGCAGGTGGTCAAGAGTTAAATTCTTGAAGTGTTTAAGATTTTTTGTCTGGTTTCTGTTGCATTTAAACTCAGATTACAAATGAGGGATAACCAGAATCATCACTTTTGTGAAAACATCTAAATGCCAAAATGTCAGTGTTGAATGGCAAATATATTTAAAATTAGCCATATACTTTGACCAATAAATAATTTTTGAGTTTTACTTTTCTTGGACAGTGATAAATGGTTAATTATTGTTGTAACCTTCCCATAAGTCTCATAAGTGTGGAGACAATTGAGGAGCAGTGGAGCAGGTTTAAAAATGTTTTACATGTAATGCAGGACAGGTACATATCTAAATTTGGAATTAATAGGAAATTTTTAAAAAGTCTGCAGTGGATTAATAAAGAGCTAAAAAAGAAGGTGCAAAGAAAAAAACAGCTGTATAAGGTGTATAAAACTAATAGCTCTAAGGGGAGTCATAGGGTGTATGAAAACATGAGGACGGATAGTAGGGAGGCTATAAGACAATTGGAGAGGAATATAGCAGATAAGGTGAAACACGACCCAAAGAGATTCTTTCAGTATTTTAGAAGTAAAAGATCAGTTAACGAAGAGGTGAAGTGCATCAGATATAGTAAAGGGGAATTAAAAAATACAGACAGTGAAACAGGTGGATGCTCTAAATAAGCATTTTCTTCCTCATCTTGCACCCTCATCCACGCTGGAAAAATTATTGCTCAATTTCAAGGAGTTAGACTCCATCTCTACAATATATAAAATCCTTTTACAATCCCTTCCTTTCAAAGATCCAAGAGGACACTGGGAAAATGACCTCTCAATTAATATATCAGAAAAGGAGTGGAAAGTAGCAATGCAGAGAATTCACTCAAGCTCCATTAGCGCAAAGCATACAATTATACAACTCAAAATTATATATCGAGCACATCTGTCTCGACTAAAACTCTCCAAAATGTTTCCAGGGCATGATCCAACCTGCGAACGTTGCAACCAAGCCCCAGCCTCACTAGGTCACATGTTCTGGGCCTGCTCCAAATTAACATTATTCTGGACAAAAATTTTTAATTACCTCTCAGACAGTCTTGGACTCACAATCCCTCCTAACCCATTAACAGCTGTGTTTGGGGTTCTTCCAGAGGGTCTTAAAGTGGAGAAAGACAAACAAACTGTGATTGCATTCACTACACTGTTGGCACGCAGACTTATTCTGATAAACTGGAAGAACCCAAACTCTCCTCTTTTAAGTCAGTGGGAAACTGATGTGTTATATTATTTAAAATTGGAAAAAATCAAATACTCAGTTAGAGGATCTGTGCAGACTTTTTTCAAAACATGGCAGGATCTAATCAGTAATATTTTGAAATGATTTTATAAAGCACAGAGAATTTGTTGATTTAGGTATTTTTAAAAGCCTTAAATTTTACACCGCTTGGCTTGCTCTCTCTCTCAAGGGTGGGGATCGATCTGTTCTTAGCATAATTTTTTTTTTTTTGTAAAACTTGATTGCTATGTATTGATTGTAATAAAATTAATAAATAAAAAAAAAAAAAATAAATAAGCATTTTCTGAGGTCTTCACAAGTGAGGAAGTAGATAACCTCCCAGCGGTAAATGGAACTACTAAGGTGGAACGGATTGATTTGGAAATTGTAGAGGGAGAAGTACTGCTCAAATTAAATAGGCTGAAGTCAAACAAATCTCCAGGACCAGATAATATTAAACCTAGAGTTTTTAAGGAAGTTAGCGAGTACATATATAAGCTCTTGACACATATTTTAGGAAGTCACTGCTTACTAGGGAAATTCCGAAGGACTGGAAAATAGAACATATTATCTCATTATACAAAAATGGTAACCGGGCAGATCCAAGCAACTATAGGCCAGTAAGCTCAACGTGCATCACACGAAAACTAATGGAAGGAATTATTAAGGAGTAAGATTGAGCACCACATGGCAAGTACAGATGTTTTTATGAACAGTCAATATGGGTTCAGAAGAGGGAGGACTTATTTTATTAACATGCTGGAATTCTATAAGGAAGCAACAAAAGGGTATGATCAAAGTGGGGCTTATGCTATTATTTATCTGGACTTTCAGAAAGCATTTGATAAGGTGCCACATAAGAGGTTGGACATCAAACTAAAAGAAGTGGGAGTTCAGGGTGATACTTTTAGATGGGTTCAGAATTGACTCAGACACAAGAAGCAGAGGGTGATGGTGCGAGAAGCCTTATTAGAATTGGCTGATGTTAAGTATGGTGTTCCACAGGGGGCAGTACTAGGGCAGCTACTGTTTTTAATATATATAAAAATGGTTTGGATAGGAATATAAGTAACAAGTTGGTTAAGTTTGCAGATGATAGGTGGTTTGGTAGATAATCTGGAATCTGTTAAATCATTACAGAGAGGGACTTGGACAGATGAAGTTTAATGTCAGTAAATGTAAAGTATTTCACACAGGAAGTAAAAATGATGGGTTTGAATACACAATGGGAGATCTGAAAATCGAGAGTACACATTATGAGATGGATTTAGGAGTCATAGTAGACTTAACACTATTAACTTTCAGACAGTATTCAGAAGCCATTAAGAAGGCTAACAGAATGTTAGGTTATATAGCACAATGTGTAGAGTACAAGTTTAAGGTGGTTAAACTCAAGCTTTATAAAGTACTAGTGAGGCCTCATCTGGTGTATTGCATGCAGTTTTCGTCTCCAGGCTGCAAAAAGGACATATTAGCACTAGAAAAGGTCCAGAAAAGAAAGACTAGGCTCATTCCAGAGCTATAGGGTATGAATTGTGAAGCAAGATTAACAGTGTTTTTAGTTTATGCAAAAGAACATTAAGAGAAGACCTGATTAAATTGTTTTAAATTATGAAGGAAATTAGTACAGTAGATTGAGACTGTTATTTTAAAATGAGTTAATCAAGAACTCAGGAACACAGATGGAAACTTGTTAAGGGTAAATTTCACAGGAACATTAGGACGTTTTTCCTTACACAGAAAACCATAGACATTTGGAATGAGGTACCAAGTAGCATGGTGGACAGTAGGACTTTAGGGACTTTCAAAACTAGACTTGAGTTGTTTTTAGAAGACTTAAATGGATTGTATTGTCGAGCTTTGTTGGATTGAATGGCCTGTTCTCGTCTAGATTGTTTTAATGTTTAAAAATGTTCCAATTTTATTTAGCTGTTTATAATAATATATCAATAGATGTGTTTCCCTAAAAAATTAATTAAAGTTAGTGAACACAAAGAAATACCTGACATCTTTATGGAATGCTATAAAGCTCCTTATGTGTAATGAAGGAGAGGCTTATTTTAAGAAGTTTTTTTTAAATTAGAACTGACACAGATCGATACCTTGCAGAAGAACTCGAGAAACTACAGAGCATCACTGAAATATAAGATGTCAGAAATTCTTTACAAAGCAAGTCATTCAGCTCAACTCCATGGAAAACTGTCTGTTAAATTAACTCTGTTAATGTTAGCTATATTTGAGGAAGTGTACGAAGACAACATTCTACTGAACACTTCGAAATTGCTGTCTATCACTTTTCTTCCAAATAAGAATACAAACCCACTTGACTGAGCATATTATAGAACAATCTTGTTGCAGATGAAGATCCTGGCATTCTACCTGGCAGAACAAAGAAAGTGATCTCTCTCATAACACGACAAGGCCAAGCTGGATTTATTAGAAGCATACATGTATTGTTTAATCTTTACCATTAGGTTTTAAATTAAAAAGCATATTTCTTTATTTAGTAGTGAAGTAAAAACATTTAATCTTTAAAGTCAGAATTACCTGGATAATACTTGATTAGTGTTTTGACTTCAACTATTACTGTGTTCAGGTTTCCTTTTACCTAAAGCTGAAATCTAATATGTACATATGGATTTTTTAATTCACTTGGGTGAAAAACAAACTTCTGGATTTTTATAAAGTCTGGTAAATTTTACTAAGTTTTAAGTGAACTTGATTTTCATGAGTTCAAATATTTTACTTTTGGAAAATGTCATATTCTGAGTGCATGTTTTTATGACATATGTGATTTCTTTTATAGAATGTTGTTATCAAGAAAAAAATAGAAGATTAGAACAATCTAGGTAGAATAAGGTCATTTGGCCCAATAAAGCCTGCAAGTCCAATCCACTTAATTCTTCCAAAATAACATCAAGTTGAGTTTTGAAGGTCCCTAAAGTCATACTGTCTGCTACACTACTTGGTAACTTGCTCCATGTATCTATGGTTCTCATTGTACCAGAGAGACCAAAATTGTGAAGAGCACTCCAGACTTGGCCTCATGAGTGTGTTATAAAGTTTGAGCATAACCTCCTTTGACTTGTACTCTACACATCACGCTATATACACTAATTTTAACATTCTGTTAGCTTTCTTAATGACTTCTGAAAGATGACAGTGACATGTCCACTATTACTCTTAAATTGTTCTCATAAGGTGTACATTCAATTTTCAGACCTCAGATTGTATATTCAATTTTAGCATTTTTACTTTGTACGTGTAACACTTTACATTTACTTATATTAAATTTCATCTTCAACAAATCTGCCCATGCCTGTATGCTGTCTAAGTCTATCTGAAATGATTCAACAGATAGTAGATGATCTGCCAATTCACCTAAAATGGTATCTTCTACAAACTTTACCAGCATGTTATTTATATTCCTATTCAAATCATTTATATATATTAAAAATAGTGGGCCTAGAACTGACCTCTGTTGGACACCACTTTTAACATCACCCAATTCTAATAAGATTCCTCGCACCATAACCCTCTACTGTCTGATTTTCCATCTATCTACACACTACATCCTGAACTCCCACCTCTTTTAGTTTGAAGCCCAACCTCTTATGTGGGACCTTATCAAATGCTTTGTGAAAGTCAAGATAAATAATATATGTCTCCACTTTGATAATATCCTTTAGTTGTTTCCTCATAGAAATGCAGCATGTTAGTAAAACATGATCTACCTTGTCTCAACCCATGCTGACTGTTCAGTAAAGCTCATGTTCTTCTTATATTTGGCTCAGTCTTTTTTTATATATATGTACTCACTCACTAATCTCTTTAAGAATTCTAGGATAAAAATTATCTGGTCCTGATGAATTGTTCCATTTCAGCCTAGTTCATCTGAGCAGTACTTATCTCTGTACAAATTCCAATTACTCAGTACCACCTTTAGTAGTTGCTTTTACCATTGGGAGGTTATCCACATCCTCACGTGTGAAGATTTCAGAAAAGTGCAAGTTTTAAACATTTGCTATTTCACCGACTGTATATATTAATTCTCCTTTACTATTCTTAATACATTTTTGCCCTACAATTCACATTGGACTTATTAGTCTTATATGCCTTATATAGCTGTTTTTTTCCTTTGCTGCTTAATTTTCAACTCTTTATTAACCCACTGCAGTTTTTTTTCCAATTTCCTGCTAATTCCAAAGTTTGGGATGTACCTGTCCTGCATTATGTGTGAAGTGTTTTAAATCTGTTCCACTGCTACTCGACTGTCTCCATGCTTACAAGCTTATCCTAGTCTATTCTCCTTAGATTCTGCCACATCTGCTCAAAATAGTTAAATATTTATTGAAGATGCAGTATGCATGTTTTCTTTTTGTAACACCCAAAATTATGCTTTGTAAATATAAAGTACATTAGCTACAGCTGGTTAATTTACCTTAAAATTTAACTATGTCCTCCAAAAGAAAAACTGTGTAAATCTATCAGTTTCAGTTTTGTACAGCCCAGGGTAATGCGGTTTGGTTTTCCAACCTGCAGGGTCAAACTCCAAATTTATTGACTACCTGTAATGCAGCCTCTGCTTCCTGGATATTTGTGGAAGTTTCTGGAGTAGATTTTAACAAACTAGTGGCAGCCATACCCTGTACAAAATCTGCTGTGTCACCTTCTAAAATTTATTCATATTCATATCATTCATATATCCCATTTGTCTTATCTTTACCTCCCATTAACATTATTAGTCTATTGGCTTCCTGGATGCTGTTTTTTTCTTTTAAAAAAATCATTACTGAATGTGACACTCACATCAATTGTTATACTACCACAATACATTAGGGTGAAAAATAAGCATAATTACTTTATCTTTTATTCACATTTTTGTACAATGTGACACTTTTCCGGTGATTACATGATTCTGTGCTTTTCTCCTTACTTTATCCTTTTATTTTAGTTTTACATTTCTGGATCCATATAATTTTTAATTACTTTGACTGAAGCTTTTAAAACACAAAAGCTGAAGGAAATAATGAAATCTGTTATAACATTTCTGACAAACTGTTCCAAGTATGCAGCCATGCCGATTATTACCAGCAACAGAGATGGGCATCCAAGGAAAACATACAAACAAGAAAACACTGATTAGTTATAAACATGCTATTTAAACCTCCATGTTGAAGAAATGTTACCACCAGAATGGTGCAAAAAGGTCATAAGGGCAAGGATAAACATTACAAACAACTTGATTCTGTTGGATCAGTGTTTGCAAGCCTAGGAAGCTGTAACAGACCTATTTTGAATACTGTTGTAGCTTTACTATTAACTCTTGTAAAGATGGATCAGAATCAGAACTTCAAGAAAAACAGAAGCGGCTACTCATTAAACATGAATATATGGGTATATTGGGAAAAGGATGCAAAGGATAGAGCTGCCAGGCAACAGGAAAAGAGGAAGGCCTAAGAGAAGGTTTATGGATGTGATGAGAGAGGACATGCAGATGATGGGTGAAACAGAGCAAGATGCAGAGGACAGGAATATATTGAAAAAAATGATCTGCTATAGCAACCCCCAACAGGAGCAGCTGAAAGAAGAAGATACTGTAACTAATATCATGTTATAACCAAACCACCAAGGTCTATGAACCAATAGCAGTTAAGACCAGAGTATTTACAATGATTAATGTATCAGTTTAGACTTTTTGTTGTTCACCTTGCTACATTTGTTGACACTCAGAATGTTGCTTTGACTGTTCATAAGTTGATAACTGATAAGGTAGGAATTTCAATTATAGTCAAGTTAATTACGGGAGACTTCAATCTGTGTAAACAAGGTGACAATTCATTAGTGTTATGTAAGGGTCAATATTTTTGGTATTTTATGGTTCATTGTCATTTTTGAATTATTATTTTTCATACTTGTGTATTTCTTGTTATGTTCATAACTGCACGTCCACTCCCTGTGCTTTGTGGGTGAGTTTTGGACACCTGTTCAACTGTTCTAGAGTTTGAATTCTAGGTATGCTCACCAACAGACCTTAGTCACCTTACAACACGACTTTGTCTTTGCCCGACAGGCTTATATGTGGCTGTCTTTGGACTGGTTGGAGTGTGTTACTTGGCTTATGCGCTACCTAATGTTCATTTAGGCCCTGTTCCAGTTAAATGTGCCACCATCTCAGTTCTTCAAAAAACTCCTGTCAGTAATGGCCTGCAATATGCAGCAGTTGGAGCAGTTTTTCTGCCTCACATTTTTGGGCTTGTAGTTGGAACATACATTAATAAACTGGCTAATACACTAAATCTGGTGGCTAATTTCACCTCTGAGGCTCTTGCTATAAGAACTGTAACTTTGCAAACTTAAATGGCCCTGGATATGCTTGAGCCCAGGGAGGCACCTGCAAGTTGATAGGATATGATATATCTGACCTGGCCTATAAAATTCTCCATTAAGAGAATTCAGTTCTTGATCCCAATTGGACATCAGAACTGAATACAGACTGGTTTCTTTATTCCCTGCTGGGTCAAAAGCAGTATTTGTTGCATTAATAACTTCTGCCATCATCATTCTATTATGCTAATGAATTTTTAAATGTACCATGAGAAACTTTATGTCACCTGTCAACATCATCATGATAAACACTTCTTTCTGTTCCCACTTCTGATATTGGTTGTGTTGTCCTGTCACTTGAACTGCCTTAACCTAATGTATACCTACCTGAGTTAACTGCTTGAAATAAATGCGTATTGATTATTGTTGTAGAAGAACAAAAGGGTTCATTGTTAGAGTTGATTTTTACTGATGAACATGATTTTCACTATTTGATTACATATTGGTCATACTGTATTACTTATATCCTTGTTAGCTGTAGCTGTTAACTATTAACCTTTGCCTTTAGCACTCATAGAAGGCATTTTAATTAAACAACAACAACAACAAATTAAAGTGTCTTGATTTGTCACCCAGTCCTGCTGCTACATCTCTGCAAGGCTATGTATTGATAAGACAACCAGTATAATCTTGTGTAGCAGAATTCTGACTCTAAGGGTATGTTTATCAGTAACTTACAAGGACATGAAAAATGAAACTAATCACATACACTTCTGTAATTAATGTATTTAAGAAGTGTAATCAACAGCTGTAATTCAGTCATCTTCTTCCATTCACTGAGTGACTCCACGCACACAACACTAAAGGCATTTTTCCAATCATTAATTGATTTTGTGAATGTGACTTTGACAAGCCCCAAGAGGCAGGGCCACCCTCACATCATCCATCTGAGCACTCACCCTGACAATTTAAGGCCATAGCTGAATAAGCTCAAATCAGAAAATCACTGTGCTTGTGTTTATGAGTATTGCTGTTTTTGTTGGATTTTCTGGTTTCCTTGATTTATTTCGCTTCTGTCATTGGTTTTCTAGTTTGGATTACGGATTTGGACTTGTTTGCTTTTTTGCCTATTTTTGGTATTTTGAGCATTTTACTTGCATTCTATTTTTTTCTAATAAATCCTTAACATATAAAGATTGTTTGCTCTGTTCATACAAGCTGAAGGTTTACAGTGAACCTTCTTTGTTGTGGGGCTTATGTTATAACTTTAGACTTTTTTTGTTATTTTGCCAGCTGGCCTTGTTTGGGGTCTACTAGGCTGGAAGTGTGCAGTTAACAGTTTTGTCTCCTTGGGCAGGCTGTGTAGGTTGTGGTCCTGCCATTATAGTCTCACATCCATTTTGCTATGCTTGGAATTTCTTTTATTAACAATCAGTATTTCATGGCTGGTAATGTCAAGAATAAGCATGGGTTGCCTCCAGGTGCTTGAGCTCCCCTGTCAATCCCCAAAAACATGCGGGTTACATTAACTAGTGTGACTGTGTGCACAACTAGGCCCTCTATCCAAGGCTGTTTTCTGCCTTGTAACCAAGTTCCACTGTGAGGCTCCAGCTCTCTGTAACCTTTAGTTGAATTAAGAAGGTTGTAGAATTTTATATTATGCTACTGAGGTGTCATAATGTGAAAATAGCTTAATTATAATTTTTAGATTAAATTAGGTTGGCTAAAAAATTTCATTTGGCCTTCGACTTTGCAGAATTTCAGTCTCTAGAAGAGAAATTTTACATTCTTACAACCATCTTGTTTAACTGTCACTGGATGCACCGCATAGGACTTTCCTTTTAACTAGCTCTTGTCTACAAGTTACAGTCACAGACTACTGATTGTTGAATGGTTTGATTTAGTTTATTTGCCACTGGAAGGAATTTAAATAAATCCTTAGAGAAGCTGTGACAAGAGAAATAGTTTCTAAGATAAACGTTAATTCTTGTTATGATCTTGAGAGATAATATTTTTTTAGACTTTCAGCATGATTTTAACCACAATAGTCAAGTCTCATCTTCAAAACAAGTAGAGAAGGAAAACAACCATCCATGAGACTAACTGAGCACAATCATTTATCTAGGTAAGAATAGCAAATACCCATAACATTATGCCCGAGTCTATATTGCGGATCTAACCTGCATTTTTAAACAACTATCCAGAGGTGCAGAGAAAAAAAACCCAATTAAATAAAAGAAGCAAATTTTGACATGGTTAATTGTCTCATAAAAATAACTTTTTTGAAGCAACTATACACTGAGGGGTTGATATGTTTAAAATTAAATGTAATGACTAATCAACAACAAAAGTTGAAAGGTGCAAAAAATGGTAGAGAACTGGTTAACAAATCCAACTGAGCTCAAATTTGGTCCATTATATTAAAATTATTAATATCACATTAACCAATAAATCAAAGTCCTGAGATGGGATCCCATGCCTGGTTGTCTTTAAAAACATTTACTAATTTTGCTCTCTTTTCGGAGAGACTGACAGGAAGATCAACTAACCCCCTTTTATCACAATTACACAGGATTCATTGATTTTCATTAGAAACACCAAGTAATTCAGCAAATTAGAATTTCTGTTTTGCTTATACTTAATATTATTTATCCTGGTAATCAGGATATTTAAAGAAGTTATAGTTTATATCTTAAAAATATGTGGACCAAGGACCCTGTGATGCATTTGCAAAATTCCTCATCAAGTTTACAGGAAATCAGACATAAACCCAACAAACATTGGTACAGAAAAGTCCTGGACTAAAGGGAACAGAGAGATCTGACCATAAGATAGCTCATTATTTTCAGCAAGTAACCTGGTTATTTGGCAATATAAACACTTAACCGGGTTACAGTTTGAAATTCCATAGTCTGTACAAGTCTGTTGCAGTCTCCTAGCCTGTGCATAATCATTATTCTTTATATTTATATAGTGGTTTTCTCACTGCTCACTTCAACTGCTGCTGGAAAGCAGCCAGAATGATGGACTGACAGACATAGGGAGAGGGAGAGCAGGGTGCCTTACTTGATGCTGCTGTTCCTGTGATGGTATTGTGGTTGTGTAGCATCCACCTGGATAATGTTACGACAACCATTTTTGCACAAGTATGCGCACCACACATTACCTATGAAGAATGCCTGGGGATCTTTTATGACCACAGAGAGCCAGGACCTCAATTTTATGTCTCATCCGAAGGACAGCACCATTTTTATTGCACAGTGCCCCCATCACTGCACTGGGATCCATACTCAGATCACAGGGTAAGCGCCCCCTGTTCGTCTCACTAACATCTCTTCCAGCAGCAAACTGAACTTTTCCTAAATGGAGTCCCATACAATTATTGACCTGGCCCAAACATGCTTTGCTTCAGGTCTCCAAAGGGATGTGGTAGATTATGGCTACATATACTTGCTTCACACATGCTTCCTGTAGCCACAGGTATAAAACGGTGGAAAAATCAATTTCCTCAGGCAAATGCTTGGGTGATCGCATTACTCGTTCTCCTGGTTGAAATTGTCAGTCTCAATATTTTAGAAATTGCTAAATTTATGTTAATGAGTTCAACATGCAGTACTAAGCTCAGCAGCACAATCCTGGGATTAATAGGGTAACGTGTTAAAGATAATGAATGTTACATTTTCCAATTACTTTTTAAAGCAACGAGTAACCTAATGCAATACTTATTTTATTTACGTAAAAATACCTGTGTTATTATCATCCCAGCAGTACTAGATGTAAGGGAAGAAGCAAATGTACCATTAGTCTTTTGAGGACTCGATTGCACAGCCAAACAGGTAAGAGTGTGCTGCATACAGTCTGGTAGCACAAATCTATTAATAAAATGTCAGTTTAGTTTTCATCCAGCTGTTTGCTATAAATATGTTAAAACAGTGTGATTGAGTGAGTGACTTGATGGCAAGTGTTCATACAGCGAATTATTGGTGGGTCAGGTCAAATATGTAAAAAGGGGCAAAATGGGATTTACATTACATCACCTTTTTTTTTTTTTTTTAATAAAAACAGAAAAATATCACGTTTGCCAGTGTTTCTTGTCAGTTATATGAAGGTCCATATATGGGCCTAGAATTTAATAACAAATGCTGGATAACTTCAAGCAGGTGCAGTTTTGCAAAGAAAAAAAGAAAAAACAATGCAAAATCAACACATTGTAACACATTACATTTTACAATAAGTAACTGTATCGGAAAACTTTTTTGTAAGTAATGTTCCCCACACTGCTCAGGGGATGCAGCCTCCATGCTTGTTTTCAGATTCACGGCAATCATTGAGAATATTTAATCTTTTTATAGAGCATTTCAATGACATGACATGAGTGTTTTGCCAAAGGAGAACTTTTGCTTACAAATCGGTGTTTTTAAGAAAAGAGCTTTCTGTCTTTACCAGATTGCTCATGTTATTTTAGTTTTGTGTGTGCATGCAAACACACTCAATATGAGAACAAGGGTAAAAAGTACAGCATTATATACAATCCCTAGATTTGAATGGACCTGACCATAACATCACACCTTATTTTTATAAAAATAATAGCATGAAAAGAGGAACTGTACTATTACAAACCTGAGAAACATTGCTTTACTGCTGAAATTATGAAGTTATTACCGTATACTTTTGTGCACTGGGACAAATATATTTGTAAAGGTTATATTACTGTTTCCATGAATTATTTACTTCAGTTGTTTAATGTTGCCTTTTAAATTAATATGTTTCGAGCTAAACTGTACCCTAATATAAGTTAACGTTTGTATAATTACATTTCTTACAGTTCCCTACAGTTAACATCATGTGAGAATCGTATTCCTGATCAAGTCAAACCACTCAGAACTGAAAAAATGAAATGAAAAGGATTGAAAAAATAAAAAAAACAACTTATTTGTTTTGAACAAGAATGGTAGAGAATAAAAAAGAAAGTGAATAGGAAATACAAAGTGTAAAAGTTGTGGATTGTCTTACTTGACCTTGTTCTTCACTGCTGATGGTAGAGGAAATGTGGTGGTTGAAGACAGTCAGACAGATGGACTGACAGACATAGAGACAGGGAGAGCAGGGTGTCTTACTTGACGCTGCTGTTCCTGCGATGGTGCTGTGGTTGCGGGACAGTGAGGTATTCTTGGAAGACAGTCTCAGGATTCAGGTCCACTTCAGTGGGACTCACCATAATCTTCGCTGCTGATAGAAGGGCCGTCTTTCCTTTATTATAATTCTCCAAAACCTAAAGTGGGAAGAAATTTACAATGTAAATAAGCAAACACAAATCATATACTTAGTACCTCACTGCAGGTAGGGGACATATTTTCTGTCATTTGTTCCAAATATACTCTTTATTAGTCTCTATCTTTGCCACTATGTCCTTGTCAAAAAACATTTTTAATTAACAGATAACATCAACTGTACTTAAGAACTTAATAGTTTTAAATATATAACTTCTGCAATAACATAACATATCAAAACATAATACGTTACCAAACCTGCTCAATCCAATTCATACGCACTCTAAATCTCTAAGCTGAAAAGTTCAATGTGTTCATTTTTTACTCACAATTCATACACTAAAATTCAGGGTTATGCTCATTAGCTTAACTTGTATGCCATTTATCTATACTAATAAAAGGCAAAGCCCTCACTGACTCACTCACTCATCACTAATTCTCCAACTTCCCGTGTAGGTAGAAGGCTGAAATTTGGCAGGCTCATTACTTACAGCTTACTCACAAAAGTTGGACAGGTTTCATTTCGAAATTCTACGCGTAATGGTCATAACTGGAACCTATTTTTCTCCATATACTGTAATGGACTTTAGCTTGATGGCCGTGGGGGCGGAGCTGCGTGTCACATCATCAAGCCTCCCACGTAATTACGTGAACTGACTGTGAACGCAGTACGTAGAAAAGAAGGAAGAGCTCCCAAAGAGCGCTGAAGAAAAACGCATACAAGCTTATTCATAAGTGTAGCTACGAGATACAAGCTTAATGAGAAGACACGAGGTATAAACGAGATTTTGGATCACTTTGTAACGGAGTTAAAATTGCTGTAGCGAGAAACTTTTAAGTGCCGGGTCTCAGGGACAGAAACTACAAAAGGCTGGCATTGATTTCAGGCAAGATTGCTTTTCTCCTGGACAACTATATGTTGCATTCTCGAGAGTGAGCTCGCGCAGCTTCGTCATATTACAACCAGAGTGCTGAACTGACAACATGCTATATAAAGAGAACTATAACAATCGTAATAAACGAACAATAAAACAGCGGAGAACCCGTGGATTAAATAAAAAGGCAGCTTCCTTGGCAAAGCAAGGAAAAAGGATGGCCTTATATGTCGTTCGTTTATAAAACAGCGGAGAAGCTGTGTAAAGGCTGCTTCACAAGAAACCAGCGGAGCGCCTTATATGAGCAGGCAGTCAGATAAAGAAGGGAATAAATAAATATCTATAATCGTAATAAACGAACAAAAAATAGCGTACAAGCCTCGGATTAAATAAAGGAAATGGGTACCTGAACAGTAAAGTAAGTCTCGAATAGCTACACAATTAACTATAACAATCGTAATAAACGAACAATAAAACAGTACAGAACCGCGAAGCAAGGAGAAACGACGGCCTTATATGGCGTTCGTTTATAAAGCAGCGAAGAAGCTGTGTGAAGGCAGCTACA
This sequence comes from Polypterus senegalus, assembly GCF_016835505.1. Lineage (NCBI taxonomy): Eukaryota > Metazoa > Chordata > Cladistia > Polypteriformes > Polypteridae > Polypterus > Polypterus senegalus. Next base: position 104,600,183 of record NC_053154.1, read on the forward strand.
AAAAAAAACAGCAGAGTGCCACACTCTGAATGTATTCCTCGCATCACCGTTATACCCTTTGATCTCCCATTTCAATTCAAATGCCTCAAATTTCCAGTAAGGCTCTGCTTCGCGATGACAATTAATAAGTCTCAGGGACAGTCCCTACAAAAGGTTGCCATTGATCTGAGGCAACATTGCTTTTCTCCTGGACAACTATACGTTGCATTCTCAAAAGTAATTGGACAACTATACGTTGCATTCTCAAAAGTAATCTCAGTGCACAGCTTGGTCATATTACAACCGGAGTGCTGAACTGACAATGTGGTATACAAAGAGATCCTTAACAGACAGTTATTGGTATATTTTCCCTCAGTTTAAAAAAGGTTTTCTTTTCTTCTTAATAAAAATTTAAAAGCAGTTCTTCGTCGCTGCGAAGTGCGGGATTTTGCTATATACAGTATATATATATGTAGATATATGTGTATACTTTGTATATACTTTGTATATACAAACCGGATTCCAAAAAAGTTGGGACCCTAAACAAATTGTGAATAAAAACTGAATGCAATGATGTGCAGATGGCAAATGTCAATATTTTATTTGTAATAGAACGTAGATGACAGATCAAACGTTTAATTTGAGTAAATGTATAATTTTAAAGGAAAAATATGTTGATTCAAAATTTCACGGTGTCAACAAATCCCAAAAAAGTTGGGACAAGTAGCAATAAGAGGCTGGAAAAAGTAAATTTGAGCATAACGAAGACCTGGAAGACCAATTAACACTAATTAGGTCAATTGGCAACATGATTGGGTATAAAAAGAGCTTCTCAGAGTGGCAGTGTCTCTCAGAGGCCAAGATGGGTAGAGGATCACCAATTCCCACAATGTTGCGCAGAAAGATAGTGGAGCAATATCAGAAAGGTGTTAGCCAGCGAAAAATAGCAAAGACTTTGACTCATCATCAACTGTGCATAACATCATCCGAAGATTCAGAGAATCTGGAACAATCTCTATGCGTAAGGGTCAAGGCCGTAAAACCATACTGGATGCCCGTGATCTCCGGGCCTTTAAACAACACTGCACCACAACCAGGAATGCTACTGTAAAGGAAATCACAGAATGGGCTCAGGAATACTTCCAGAAACCATTGTCAGTGAACACAATCCACCGTGCCATCCGCCGTTGCCAGCTGAAACTCTACAGTGCAAAGAAGAAGCCATTTCTAAGCAAGATCCACAAGCTCAGGGGTTTTCACTGGGCCAGGGATCATTTAAAATGGAGAGTGGCAAAATGGAAGACTGTTCTGTGGTCAGACGAGTCACAATTCGAAGTTCTTTTTGGAAATCTGGGACGCCATGTCATCCGGACCAAAGAGGACAAGGACAACCCAAGTTGTTATCAACGCTCAGTTCAGAAGCCTGCATCTCTGATGGTATGGGGTTGCATGAGTGCGTGTGGCATGGGCAGCTTGCATGTCTGGAAAGGCACCATCAATGCATAAAAATATATTCAGTTCTAGAACAACATATGCTCCCATCCAGACGTCATCTCTTTCAGGGAAGACCCTGCATTTTTCAACAAGATAATGCCAGACCACATTCTGTATCAATCACAACATCATGGCTGCGTAGGAGAAGGATCCGGGTACTGAAATGGCCAGTCTGCAGTCCAGATCTTTCACCTATAGAGAACATTTGGCGCATTATAAAAAAGCTTCCCGTGTAGGTAGAAGGCTGAAATTTGGAAGACTCATTCCTTACAGCTTACTTACAAAAGTTAAACAGGTTTCATTTCGAAATTCTATGCGTAACGGTCATAACTGAATCCTACTTACGTACATATATACGGTCATAGCCTGCAGCTCAGTCGCCGTGTGAGGCGGAGTTGTGTCACCCATCACCACACCTCCTACGTAGAAATTCAGCAAAAGTGCGAGAGAAACTTTTAAGTGTCGGGTCTGAGCTAACATTAAATAAAGCCGTGGACATCGCAAGATCACATGAGATATTCGTGAGATACAAGTTTGATGAGAAGACGCAGGGTATAAACGAGACTTTTGATCACTTTCTAACGTAGTTAAAATTGATGGTGAAGGACTGTGCTTATGCAAACGAAGATGAGATGGTCAGGGATAGAATAGTGTTTGGCACAAACTCAGCAAAAGTGCAAGAGAAACTTTTAAGTGCCGGGTCTGAGCTAACATTAAATAAAGCCGTGGACATTGCAAGATCGCACGAGATAGCACAACCACAGCTGAGAACCTTCGATGCATGTACTCCGAACGGCTCACGTGAACTGACTGTGAATGCAGTACGCAGACAAAAAGCAAGAGCTCCAAAGAGTGCTGAATAAAAAACGCATTACACAATTGAGAAGGCAGCAAAAGAATATGAAGCGTGACGCATACAAGCATATTCATAAGTGCAGCTACTGCGGAAACAAAGCACACAGTGGAAAAAGTCAATGTCCAGCTAAAGGAAGACAGTGTAAAAATGTGGTAAATTGAACCACTTCACTAAATTTTGCAGGACTGGGAAAGGTAAACCTGTGCATGCAGTGTGTGATGTCTCAGATAAAGAGGAAGACGAGCTGTTTATTGATGCAGTAAGTAAGGAATGACCCTCTGAATCTGAACAAGCCTTTGTAGACATATCAATAGGAGAGCAAGGTGTAAAGCTTATGTTTAAATTAAGTTCATAGACACGCTGCCACTAAATATTCACAGGCAAATCCATAACTTAATACCGGGAATGCCTGTTAAACATCTTACATTCACGAGTACCGATTTGGGTAGTGAACACTTCGATGAATGAAACCTGTTATCTTTACAACAGTTGACAAACACGGAATGTAACTTGAACACAACACATCCTCCAAATACAAACCTGATTGACAGAAATAATGATAATCAAATTCTTGATGACAGCAACATTCATAACAGTCACAAAACAATTACATTGACAATGATGTTATGTTATTTTTAAAATGTTTCCTTTTCTTTTTCATAACTTCTTTAACACACTACTTCTCTGCTGCGAAGTGCGGGTATTTTGCTAGTATTAATTAATTGAGTTGTAAAAAGCAAGGTAGAAGAGCAGCTATACAAATATTTAAACAAAAAGGGAAGATCTTTTACTAATATGAAGAAAAAATATACAGCTTATCATTGAACATGTATTGGAAAACATCATAAATTTCAAAAACACTGATGCAATATTTCTTGAGATAACAGCCATCAAAGAAGTTAGGGTTGAAAGATATATCTACGGGAATAGTGCTGTTTTTTCTTTTTAAAATTGTTTCAGTAATTTCAATTAAATTAAGTATAAGTAACTATTGAAGTAATAAGGGAGTGTAGAGTTAGGAAAATAGTGTTAAGGTAGCAAGCTGGGGAAAAGTAAAGTTTAGTAACTTCAAAGAATGCAACATGAACAGGGGCAGAGAGATTTACAGGAGGTTGAAGGCCAACAGGTATTAAATAACTGCAGTAGTTCTTTATTATGATATTAATCTCTTAATTTTTAATAATATAAATAATTTAAATTTAATAAAAATAGGTTGATCCATTAAATAATCCAAAGTTAAATTTTAATAACGAGACCAATACAATGCAAGTCCCATTTGATGTTAGACTTTTTGGAGGGTTGCTTGGAAGAGTCAGGCCTACTTGAAGGCTACATGTGCAGGAGATCCCAGTTGATTCAGCACCTTAGTTGAGCTCAAGGTTGCTGAAATCGAAGAAGGGGTTAGGGCCAGCACTGTAGAAGAGAACTGGTGGACCAGGGCCCAGAGTCCATTAATGAGAGTATGTGCACTCTAAGCTAGTTTAGGAGGATACTCCAGTGCTGAGAGGAAGAGATAGGTGGGTCATAGTCAGATATAGGTACAAGGTAAAGGGTGCAAACTGTCTGGGGCATCAAACCCTGCACTGGAAAAATCAAACTGTTTTCAGGACCTTGTGGAGCTGTATAGTGACTGTGAAAACTCAGATGTGGTAGGCAGGTATGAGTAGCCTAGAAGGATCACCTCAAAATCATTTACCAAAAAGAGAGAGGTTGTGATAGTGAGGGACTCAATCATTAGGGGCTCTGAGATTCAGGTTTTAGAGAGAGGCAAAGAATGTGACAGACCAACTGTGAAGGGCAGAAAGTCTCTTAGCTGGAGCAGGGGTGGATCTACTTGTCACCACAAATGTTGGAAAAAATGACATACAGTACATAAGAGCAGGCTGCCAGTTATGCAGTCTAAATTTAAAGATTTAGGTGCCAAGCTGATGAACAGAACTAATAAAGTAGTCTTCTTTGATGTTTTGCTTGTGCCACATACCAGTCCATGTAAGACTGAGGAGATTAGAAGGTTTAAAGCCTGGCTCAAAGCTTGGTGTAGAATTGAAGAGTACAGGAGTTCATTGTGGAACATATGGGATCAGCCCCACTGTGACAAGTTACATTTAAACCAGAGTGTCACCAATGTATTAGGGAGGCATTAGTTGAGGATAGGCGTGAGATAGCTGAGGGTAGGGAATTTGGGACTTTTCAGGGTTAGAACTTTACATTAAGGGACAATAAGTAATAAAATAACATATATGCCTAGTAACTTAAATTCTACCCCAAAGTTAAAGTCCCAATGGAAAACAAGCAACAATTATTAATTGCTTGTTCAAATGCCAGGAACATCAAAATAAAAAAGTTAGCTGGAGTTGTGTGTAGCACAGCATAATAATAATATATTATGCAATAACAGAAATCTGGCTAAATACCAAAGGTGGGCATGAGTGCAACTTAGATTGTTACACATTTAGGAAAGATAAAACAAAAAAAAAAGAGAGGAAGTCATTTATATAAAACACAATTTAACTGAGCACAGTCTGCAATTCGAAAATGGTCCATATCTTACTGAGAACATTTGTATTTGAATACAATATTAGGAACTGAGGCCTTATTTTAGGAGTGTGTTATTTATTGATCCCTCTTTAAAGACAGTAATTTCAAAGTGCATCTTTTTAATAATATTAAAAAGGCAAGTTTAAAGGGGAAATTATAGTCATGAAGGACTTTATTAACAAAATACTAACTGGACTAACTCTGCAAATAGCTGAGCTCAACACCGGTAGTTATTAGACACTAATCAGTTAATGATTTTCAGCTTAGTATGCTATAGGCACAAGATGGGAGTGGGAACCTGTAGATTTAGTATTTTGTTACTAACAGAACAGAATTCAGGGTGTATTAAACCAATAGGGTCAAGTGACCATAACAAAATGCAATTCACAGTGCTTTGGTACACACATATATAGAGACTAAAATTGTTAATTTTAACTTTAGCAGGGCAAATTTTGAATTAATGCGTGGTGAAGTTTTTCAGGAATAGTAAGGGAGAATTGCAATATACAGACAGTGAAATGGCAAATACTTTAAGCTTGCATTTTTCCTAAGGTTTTGCATTTGAGGAAGTTGATAGCCTCCAATCAGTAACAGGGACTACTAAGGAGGTATTTAGTGTTCAGGAAATTGTAAAGGGAGAGGTATAGCTTAGATTAAATAGGCAGAAATTGAATAAATCACTAGGACATTTATCCCAGAGTGCTCAAGGAGATCAATGTGTGCATATATAAACCTTTGACGTGTACTTTTTAAAAGTTACTGCACACTGGGGAAATTCCCAAGAACTGGAAAACAGCTAATTTAATCCTGTTATATAAAATGGTGATCAGGATGATCCAAGTAACAGGTAAATTAATGGAAGAAATTATTAAGGAGAAAGTTGTGTTTTACTAACATGCTAGAATTCTATGAGGAAGCAGCAAAAGGATATGATCAGATAGATACAAATAATATTATTTATTTTGATATTCATAAAGTATTTGATAAGGGTCTACATGAAAGGTTGGACATCAAACTAAAAGAAGTATCAGTTCATGGTATAGTTTGCAGATGGGTGCAGAATTGGCAAAGATCCAAAAAGCAGAGGGTTACTGATGCAAGAAACCATACCAGAATTATCTGAAATGAGAATTAAGTCATGCCCCTCAGGGGTTGGTACTAGGGGCCGCTGTTATTTTTAACATCAGTAAATGATTTGGAGGGGAATATAAACAACAAGATGGTTAAATCTTCAGATGATGTCAAATTAGGTGGATTGGTAGATAATCTTCAATCCTATGAATCATTTCAGACAGACTTACATTGTATACAGGCTCGGACAGATTAAATTCAATGTAAGCAAATGTAAGGTATTACATGTAGGAAGTAATAATAATAATAATTTATTTTATTTATAGGCGACTTTCAAGGCACACAAGGACACCTTATAGAGCACATTAATAATAACAATCACAACATAAAATTAATAAAATCTTACAGTACAATAAAACCAGGATAAATACAATTACAATAATAAAAAACTGAATTTAAATTTATCAGCTAAAATTATCAGACAGAATAAGCCAGCTTAAACTGATATGTTTTAAGATGAGATTTAAAGATAGGAAGACAGTTGATATTACAAATGTCTTATGTGAGAGAGAGTTCCAGAGGCGAGGAGACACTTGACTGAAAGCTCTAAACCCCGTGGTAGTCAAGCGAGCAGGAGGTATAATAAGATTGATAGAGGAAGAAGATCTTAGGATACGAGAAGGAATGGAGGTGTGAAGAAAATCAGAAAGATAAGGAGGTGCCAGGTTATGAAGGGTCTTGTAAGTAATAAGCAGAAAGAGTGGTATCTGAAAGAGATGAGCGTAAATGGCTGATATTATGTAGATGGAAATATGCAGACTGAGTAACATTATTAATATGTGCCTCAAATTTTAAGGTACTTTCGAGAATAACACCTAAGCTCTTAACCTAGGTGGAAGAGATTAGAGAATTATTAATAGTCTATGAAATATTATCACATTTATCTAAAACAGATTTAGTTCCTATCAGATGAACCTCTATTATTTTATCACAATTTAATTTAATAAAATTAGCAGACAGCCATGATTTAACTTTCTGCAGACAGTCAGAGAAGGAAGAAGGTAGAAGAGTGGAATCAGGCTTAGTAAACAGACAGAGCTGGGTGTCATCAGCATTACAGTGAAAATGAATATTAAATTCCTAAAGATATGACCAAGGGGCAAAAGATAAATAACAAATAGAAGGGGACCCAATACAGAGCCCTGGGGAATACCACTAACAACTGGGCAAACTTGTGATCTAAAATTTTTTAACTGTAGAAGAATATCATGAGAGATTGTATCGAAGGCAGAGCTCAGATCAAGTAGTAAAAAAAGAGATCAAGTAAAAAAGTGAGAAATGTTTTACTTCTCAGAACATTTAGGGCTAAATGTATTTATAAAACAATAAAACTATATTTCTGGACAGTATTATCAAGGTTTATATATGGGCTAAGGATTTAATAACAAATGGTGGGCAGACAAATGTGCAGTTTTCATACAAAAGAAGAAAAAAATAACACACTGAGTACACAAAACACTTTATAACAGGCAACTGTATAACATTTAGTTACTTTTTTGTAAGTAATAAGTAATGTAACTAAGTTACTTTTAAAAGTAACACAATGTGTAGAGGAAAAGTCAAAGAAGTTTATGCTTTAGCTTTGTAATACATTAGTGTAGCCTCAGTTACAAGTGCTAGAAAAATCCCAGAGAAAATCGACTAGGCTGATTACAGGACTGCAGGATATGTGTTATGAGGAAAGAAGAGATGAAGCTTTTCAGAGATTAAGACGTGACTTGACTGAAATGTGTAAAATTACGAAATTAATTACTACAGTGAATTAAGACTGTTTAACAAGAACGCAGGGACAGGTATGGAAACTTGGTAAGGGTAAATTTCTATACAAATATTACAAAGTTGTTCTTCACAGAGATTACCACAGAGACACAAAATAAGTTACCAAGCAGTACAATGGATAGTTAGCTATTAAGGAGATTTTAAACTGGACTTGATTCTATTATGGAGGAATCAGATAAATAGGATTGGTGAGCCTTGTTAGGCTGAATAGCTTGTTCCTTTTCCAATTTATTAAACAAATTGGTTGAATTTGAATATGAAATTAAATTATGTGGATTAGTAAACATTTAACCTCAGCAAAATCAATGCATGTGGACTTGGATGCAATTCAGGCAAATGAAGTTTAACATAAGGAATTTAAAAGTTAAGATAAGAGCCTTTTGTAGGTAAACAATACGACGTAAGGAAAGACCTCTCACTCACAGACAAGCAATTGAGAAGGATAATGGAATAGTGGGTCATATAGTGCAGTGGGGCCAGCGTACATTTCATAGTACTCTTGCAGCATATCTCCTTTACCCGAGCTTGTTCTCCTATTCCATGTCCACTGCCCAATGCTCATGGAATCCAAGGTCACAACTCGCCCTGTTTCCCACCTCCTTCAGAGGATCCATGCCAGGATGGAGACTCTATGATAACAATATGGCAGTACCAACAGATATTTGTGAAAGATGGCAATGGTCAAGGCTGACTTATTCACCCCGACACAAGCAGTCTGCAAAGCACCCCTGTCCCCCTGATTATGTAAATTTGGTTGCTGTATCATCATTTTCAGAAGAGTTCAGTAGGAATAAGGATAATTTTTAATAATTATTGATTTTTTATTAATACAATATTAATCAAAAGAGGAAAGCTTTTTGAATTACTAATGTTTAGTAACTATCATCCTCCTGTAAAAAATAAACAGTAACAGGCTGAAGGCAGAAGCAGAACTTGTCAACCACAAAGCAGAATCAGCCTTCACATTGACTTGGAGCAAAGTTCTTTTCTTTTCTCCACCATAAGTTTTTTGTAATTTGAGAGTCACTTTTCTCCTGCTTTTGATTATGATTCAAATGTCAGTGTATACTTTTTGCAAATGTAAAGTATCGAAAGGCCTTTTTTTTATTCAATATCAAATCTTACTACTGTTTTTACATTAAAAAAATAAAAAATCATTTGGCATATACATGGAAGATTAAAAAAAACACAAACCCCCATAAAAACTACTTTATAATCCTATGTTAAAAATGCAATATAAAAACTTTATTTATATAGCAGATTTCAAACCAGCTTGAAGTGCTTCACATTGAATATACTGTACATACTAGAAACAAATAAAATAAGTCAACTTCAAATCAGAAGTTTTAAGCACTGCTTTGGTAAATAAAACATAAAAGAGATTAACAATTAGGAACCAATGACACTTAAAAAGACTGTACTTTTAAGTAAAATTTAAAAAGTGGCTATTGAAGCAGCTGATTCAATGCCTACCAGTAAGCTATTCCAAAGTCTAGATGCTATCATAGAGAACACTTTCTCCTTTAGTCTAGACTATGGAACAGCCAATACACCTTGACACGATGACTTTAATGGTCTTACCGTTTGATACAAAGTATCAGCAATTCAGTGACATACGGTATACAGGAGTTAAATCATGCACGGCCTTAAAAGTTTAATATTTTAGTTTAAGTAAATATCACCTTTAGTTGTCCATAGTAAAAGTTCAGCATTTAACAATTTAAAATAAACAAATAGTGGTACTTCAAAACATGGCAATGCCTGGAGTTAGTATGTCAACAAGAAAGTGATATTTGATCACCTATTCGTTAACAGCCAGTTACACATTTGCCTTGAATAACAGGTCTACTATTATCCAAAATCATGCAGTGGGTCAGCTATTAGCAGAAATCAATGTCCAAGATAATGCACAGCTTCACAGTGTTTGGTTTACATTAGTGGGGGGGCTTTGACCAGGTCGTACAAGATTTTGGGGAAATTTGGATTAAAACAAATTTGGGAACCTTTAATATAGTGTACTATATAAAGATTTAATCAGAATAGATTGTTGTTAAGATGCATATTGCACTTATGAGGTCATCATTGCACCGGGCATATGAAACATGGTGGCGTTCATTCCTCCATGCTTAATGTTTTGTACAGTTTACAAAAAAAAAGTGTGTGGTTTGCTTTTCTAAAAAGACTTTCGTGGCTTAACAACTTTGTATTAATTTTTTTAACTTTGATTTTTGTTTTGCTTTAGCATTAGATCTTCTGATTTTTTTTTTGACCTTAGCCCATTTAGACTTCACTTTTCTCTTATCTAATGGCAGAACATAAACTTGGACCTGAAAACATAAATAACCTGGAGAGGTAGACAATTTTTGTTGAGCTCAAACAAGAGAAAAAATATGTCTTGGCTCTGAAAAAATAAAGAAATAAATATATACAAAAATAAAAACGTAATAATATTGTGGGCTGCTTTTAGTAGAATGTTTCAGAATTTGTTAGTATGCAAGTTATTTTGCAGAAGATTTGAAAAATTGCAGGAGATTTAGAAATCACTTGGTATTTGACCAGTAACCACAAACCTTTTTTTACTGTTTGTTCATTGGTTGATTTTATCATTCCCTGCTGGATGCTAAGCCTTCAGAATGGTGTTCTTCGATCAGCCAGATATGCAGAGGGGTGGTGGTGGTGTAGGTTATAAGTAGATTATTAGGGGACAGACAGGGCAGTGAAATAATTAATAAATGTATAGCCACATTTAAGACAATTACTACAGATGTATGTCCAGAGGTGTCCATACTAGCTTCTTTTTAAAAAAAAAAAAAGGATTTGTCAAATTAGCTAAAGGGGAAGTTAGACAGTCACATTCAGGTGCATCTAAAGATTCCCCCAGTTCATTTGGATTAAGACAGGGCATCAATTAGTTTAAAAAAAAAAAAAAAAATTTCTGAACAAGAAAAAAAGTTTTTATTGTAGTATTTCTGTCCATATGGTAGCCTCCTATCCAAAGCTGTAGGAAATTAGAATGCCTATTCTATATTATGGTAAATATTGCACTATTATGGAAATTGCACTTAAGTACTTGTGACAATAAAATCTACATCACTCATAGCTCTCGTAATTCTGGCATTTATGAAACCTTAATCAGCTAAAATACTGTCCCAGATTAGGATGAAGACAAGACCCTTAAAGTGGAAACCATGGTTTCTCTGAAATGATTTTGGAACCACTGGTAGTAGAATTACAGATATTACAATCTCCGTGTGATATCACTAGAATGGATGTTTGAAAAAAAAGGAAGAGATTGCTGCTGAATGTACCAAAACCTATAAAGCATTTGCACAGCATTAGCTCTGTCATGTAGTATATTTTTGGTTGTCAGGAAAAGGGATGAGCTTGTGATATTCCTATGCAATTATAAGTCCATGCGATCTGACATCCTCAGGAGATGAGATCAGCAGCTGCAGCCATCAAGCTTGATGCCCCCTTCAAACTAGAAGTTACGTATTGGAGTGCAAGCATTACAGAGCGCATACAAACATATTTGTATTAGTCAGGTTGATGAATGGAAGACTGCCTTTGATATTTCTAGGGGGCCTTACAAATATCTTGTAATACCCTATTGGTTAGTGAATGCTCTAGCTGTATTTCAGTCATTTGTTACTGACATCTTTTTTGACATTTCAGGCATACCTATTTTCATTTTTATTGATGACACTTTAATTTTTTATCTGAACACTAAGCAACATCTTCTATATGTCAGAGTGATTCTTTAAAAAGGGAAAATAAACTATGCAATTGTCTTAATAAATATTTTTGGGCTACACAATCACAAAGGACAAGCTGAGTATGGAAAAATCCAAAGTAAAGGAAACAAGAAATCTCCTAAGTATCTTAAAAAAGTACAGTACTTTGTTGGTTTACAAACTATTACTGTTGTTTTATGTAGGATTTTAGCTTGGTAATTTCTCTTATTACTACTATTACTAAAACATCTTCCCTAATATTGTTATGGACCCCTGAAGCTCAGTGCATTTGAATACCTAAAATCCTTCACTTCTACAAATATTCTTCAACACTAAGATATATTGTAAAGTATAGACATATCAAGTATAGGGGTAGGTGGTATACAATCTCACCATTTCACAGATACTGGGTAGCTACAGCCATCTGTATTTTGCTCTAAAAAGTTGACCACATCCGTGTAAACCTATGATGCTGGGAATTGTGAGCTTCTTGCTATATAAGTTGCCCTTGAAATCTGGCACCCATGGCTAGAAGGTAAAGATCATCCTCTGGCAATCTTCATGGATAATAAGATGTAATGTATTTGATGTTAACCAAAAGGATGAGCTCTTGACAGGTTAGATGATCATTGTTCTTTAGCTGCTTTAATTTTGTGAACTCATATAGACCTGGGGATAAAAATATAAAGGCTAATGTTCTTTCACATCAGATTGACAATGTGGAATCTAATACAGAATCAGAGAGTAAACTTTCAGTAGACAGATTTTTGGCTGCAACCATTTTAGAACTCTCTGCAGATATTAATCAATAAGTGATCAATAAGACAGCTTTAGAAACACATTCAGTACCCGTAATGGACAGAAGGGGGTAACATTACCTCCTCCTGTCAGAAGGGTTTAGCTTGGGGGCATTGCCTTGTTAGGCTTGGATATCCTGTAATTAACCAAAACAACAGAATTAATAAAAGTTAGATGAATTTTCATCAGAGTGTTTGCCCGACCATGGAAATTAGTGGGCGGGCTACCCAGTAATCTTGATCAACTGCCCAATCTTACAGCAAACTTAATAATCTCTGCATTTTTGATGGGGGCATTCTACAACTTGGTTGTCAAACAGACTGCTGTTTGTTTAATTCCACATCCACAATTTATTGAATGGCTCCCAAAAACACCCTGCCAATATGTGTCTTGTTAGATAATAAGAAAACTCTGCAACAATCTTCAAAATTAACACTTGCAATGATAGCTCCAAAGACTGACATGTGGCAAGATTTTAGCAACTGTAGTCCTTAAAAGTGAAGAGTCTTCCATTTAAAATTCACTGTGTGTTGCTTTGAAACATAAATCTTACACTGCCTTTAGTCAATAACATGGTCTCTTCTTGACCCCAAAGCAAATACATTAGTACAACTTACACTCTTTCAATAACTTAAAAACAGTTTTCGGATCACCAATTTACTGTAACAATTTAGAAAATGGGATTCAATCAAAAATTGTTGTACCTTTTTGTGGACATTGCTTTTGTAAATATGATTTACATTTTTTTTTATAAAATGTCCTTTTTGTGAGTTCTCTTTTATTGTAAATCAATTAAAAAATCTGTAAATACTTCTTTTTAGCTTTAAAAATGTGTCTTTTGCATTGTTTATTTATTGGCACAATTATTTATTAGTGACGTCTCTCTAAGAGGGGGACTCCATAACCCCACCCCATGTCAGCAACCAAGGGCACCCAACTAATAAAAGTTTTCTAATGGTAACATTGCTTCAGGATGGAAAGTAATTTGTCAAGGTTTATGAGACTAGCAACAGAGCTTTGTCACCACATTTTTTCTGAGGGGTTATTAAAATTCATTTTACTGATCAAGGAAATATATAAGATTTTGGAATAGTAAATTTACTAAAATGATACTATATTGAATCTCTTTCTACTGACCTTCTCAGAACAGTTCAGGTATTTAACGTTACACTTACAAGAGAATTTAAGGATCATTTTGGACTCAACTTTGGCAGCTTCTTGAAAAGCTCTCTCTCTCTAGTGGAAAGAATTCATATTTTTAAAAAATGAAATTCTTTTTCAGATTTCTTTTTTGGAGTATTCTGATATTTACCCTGTCATATGTTTCTTCATATGAAAGGTTAAAAAGGCCATGTATTGAAAAAGATGACAATGTAAAATTCAAAAGCATAGTGTGGTATGGCACAACCAGACTTCCAGCTCTACTACTGTGTTGTAAATATTCGTAATGTGAGTCAATTAAAAGTAGAAAGTACTAAGAACACACCTGCTTGATTATCTGTGGAAAGAAAATTATGTAGAATTTCATCATATGTGTGGCTTTGTACTCTTAGTTATCAATAAGTATTGTTGATTTAATAACAGTAAGATTATTTGCTTCACTCACTGAAGACAGAGAATCAATATAAGAAACACTTTAAGGTGGAGATGTAATTTTATGCAGCTTATTACAGGATGTTGTATTCCAACCCTCCCTTAATATATCCCTTTATGCAATAACTTTCCTGGGGCAGTAAGCATGTCCTGTGCCTCCAAATTAATGCTAATCAATGTATTCTGAAAAAATAAATGTTCCACATGCTAAATTACAACTTTTTTGCTGTGCATTATTCATGTTGCATCTTGCCTCAACAAATGTATTCATGTCTTTTTACACATGCAAATGCATTAAGTCAACTTGGCTGCTGTCAGCAATGAACACTGCTCACAACACTCTGTGAACAATAAATTTTGGGTAGAATGATAGTTTTCCCAAAATAACACCCCCGCTAATTCTCAGTCAGATCAATCATTTTCAATTTCATTTCATTTTCATTAAATGTGATGCATACAGTATGGTACATTTAAGTGTTTGCTTTGTACAACAGTCATTTTTTTTATTTCAGTATTATCATTTTCACAATAACATTTACTGTACTTAGGTGGCAGCACATGGCATGATTATTTTTGTTGATTGCTTTGCATAAATGTATATTCACCTGGGAAGCATGATGATACAGTGTTAGTGCCACTGCCTCACAACCAGGAGACTGGGCCTCAAATCCTGGGTGCTACCTGTGCAGAGTTTGCATATTTTATGTGTCAGTGTGGGTTACCTCTTTGTGCATCGGATTCTTCCAACAATCCAAAAACATGCAGGATAAGTGAACTGTTCCTGCCTTGAACTTGAAATATAGGCTCCAGTTTCCCTATTATCCTACTTGGGTAAAGCGGGTGAAGAAAACTGATGGTTATGCAATTTCCATTCATTTAGACACCATTGCATGGGAAACTAGTAGAAAACTCAGAAAAAAGTTGTTACTCAGAACAGAGTTTATCAGAAGTGTCTGGTTAATTCTGAATCTAATGGACAGTGGTGGCTTAGATAATGTACTACCATCTCTAGAGAACTCTTTGGAATTGTGGAAATGTGATTCTATAATCTTCATGTGCGTAACTAGTTACATAGCATTTAATCCATGTAAGTCATAATGTATCTGGACTTTTCAGAAATATTCATATTGACAATGTGCTTGCATCCTTTGACTGTAAAAATGGAATTCCCTCAACACACATTTTATTTTTCAATTTACAAGTCAGAAAACTTTGTTAAAAAGAACGTGCTTAACTACTACTCCATCAATGTGCACTTTTTGGGAAGAAAAAAATATATTAGTAGTGTTTTTATATTTTATTAACTACAGTATTGTTGAGTTTACTGTTAAACTATCTATAAGCAATGTTGTGACTCTATTAATATTACAAGCAAGAATCATTCACAACATTAATTCTTCATCAATCTGTACAAAATACACTGCAATTCACTTAAAATCGTACGCATCCAACCTTAAGTTATCCAAAATACTGCTTATTACACATTTGACTATATCTGTAAACAGTGCCATTTAGCTTGAACTTTGCTAAGTCATATGTTTTGGCACTGTCCTAATTTAGGACCTTTATGGGTGAAGATAACTGTTTATCTACCAGACAAGTTCATATTTAAAATCTTTTGAAATCCTCTTATTGCAGCATTTGGAGCAATATCAGAATGGACTAGATTATCTAGTGATAAGCTCACCATGTTTTCCTACACAACACTGTTGGTGAGACAATTAATTAAAAAAAATCTAATTTTCTTTGTGTAGAAAGGTGCAGAGCTTCTTTAAAATTTACCAATAATTAAATAATTAAGTATATGTATGCCTGTATGGTTATGTCTCTGTCTTCCAATAGACGATGCATCACAAACATTTGTAGAAATAAAGTACACTGTATTTGTCATTCTAACAGATTGCGCATCACAAAAGTGAATATTACTTTTATAAATCCCATGCCAAATGGCATTGCATCAGATAGTGCATCATGAACATTTGTAGTATTGCATTTTATTACTGCAAATATTTGTGATACACTATCTGTGGAAATGACAAATGCAATGCATTTCATTACTACATTACATTAAAAAATACATTTCAATAGGTAGTGCATTGCAAACATTAAAGCTAAGGTCTACATTAATATCAACTCATCTTGGATGTGTATCACAGCTAAGGCTAGTACAATTCTACTGGGCTTCTACCAGCATCGCAATTTAACTGATGTGGTTTTAATCAAGATGATGGTTTGTCACCACTATTAACTCTCTGCCTTGGTCTGGATAAGGTTTTTAGTATTTTTCAAGATAGATGAACCTTTACTTTTATCATACACAAATCTTGTGATGGATATTTATAGAAATATAATTTTATTATTAAAATAAACAACAAAAAAAAACCAAAACAAACAGATTTAAAATTCTCCTGAAGCTTTGGAACTGTGCTATCACATATTATGAATAAAGACAATTTAATAGCTTCCTTCTCTTTTCTCACTTTTTCTAATAAAAACTTCCTTCTGGTTAACCCTGTTACTAAATAATTCAACAAATATCAGCTACTTGCACCTTTGTGAGCCAAAAGTTTCTAATTTAATTTTGCATATTTGCATGTTGTACTGATCTGGTGTGGAACATTTTCAACAGACTTGAAAGTTTTAGGAATTCCTGAACATGAGCTGATCATTTTAGCAGGATGCCAATGTGTACATGTGCAAGACGATTAATTCTTGAAGAAAGCAGCCATTTGCAATCAAATTGGGAACTTATTAAAACCTTGAAATATAAACCCAGCCACAGGGGATGCACAAACCAGTGAGTTTCTTTGTGCTGGTCCCAAGCCCGGATAAATGGGGAGGGTTACGTCAGGAAGGGCATCTGGTGTAAAATTTTGCCAAATCAATATGCAGACAACAATACAAATTTCCATACCGGATCAGTCGAGCCCCGGGTTAACAATGAGCGTCACCAGTACTGTTAGCCAACAGGGTGCTGGTGGAAATTGGACTACTATTGGCCAAAGAAGAAGAGGAGGGAGACGTGTCCGGAGGCAGTAGGAGAGGAGGAAAGTAAAGACAGTGGAACTGAGGGTAGGAACTTTGAATGTTGGCAGTATGATTGGTAAGGGGAGAGAGTTAGCAGATATGATGGAGAGAAGGAAGGTTGATATATTGTGTGTGCAAGAGAATAAATGGAAGGGGAGTAAGGCCAGGTGGATTGGAGGTGGATTCAAATTGTTCTATCATGGTGTGGATGGGAATAGAAATGGGGTAGGATTTATTCTAAAGGAACAGTATGTCAAGAGTGTTTTGGAGGTGAAAAGAGTGTCAGGCAGAATAATGATTATGAAGCTGGAAACTGACGGTGTGATGGTGAATGTTGTTAGTGCATATGCACCACATGTTGGGTGTGCAATGGGTGAGAAAGAAGATTTTTGGAGTGAGTTGGATGAAGTGATGACCAGTGTACCCAAGGGACAGAAAGTGGTAATTGAAATGGATTTCAATTCGCATGTTGGTGAAGGGAACAGTGGAGACGAGGAGGTGATGGGTAGGTATGGTGTCAGGAGAGGTGGAGAGGAATGAAGAAGGTCAGAGGATAGTGGATTTTGACAAAAGGATGGACATGGCTGTGGTGAATACGGATTTAAAGAAGAGGGAGAACATACGGTTACGTACAAGAGTGGAGAAAGTTGCATACAGGTAGATTACATCCTATGCAGAACAGTTGATCTGAAGGAGATTGAAGACTGCAAAGTGGTGGCAGGGAAAGTATAGTTAAGCAGCATAGGATGGTGGTCTGTAGGATGATGTTGGAGATCAAGAAGAGGAAGAGAGTGAGGGCAGAGCCAAGCATCAAATGCTGGAAGTTGAAAAAGGAAGACTGCAAGGTTGAGTTTAGGGAGGAGGTGAGACAGGCACTGGGTGGCAGTGAAGAGTTACCAGACGGCTGGGAAACTACAGCAGATGAGGTAAGGGTGACAGCAAGAAGGGTGCTTTAGCGTGGCATCTGGAAAGAGGAGGAGGGAGAAGGAAACCCGGTGGTAGAATGAGGAAATACAGGAGAGTATACAGAGGAAGAGGATGGCAAAGAAGTGGGATAGTCAGATAGATGCAGAAAGTAGACAAGAGTACAAAGGGATAAGGCGCAAGGTGAAGAGAGAGGTGGCGAAGGCTAAGGAAAAGGCGTATGATGAGTTGTATGAAAGGTTGGACACTAAGAAGGGAGAAAAGGACCTGTACCAATTGGCTAGACAGAGGGACCGAACTGGGAAAGATGTGCAGCAGGTTAGGGTGATAAAGGATAAAGATGGAAACGTACTCACAAGCGAGGAGAGTGTGTTGAGCAGATGGAAAGAGTACTTTGAGAGGCTGATAAATGAAGAGAATGAGAGAGAGAAGAGGTTGGATGATGTGGAGATGGTGAATCAGGAAGTGCAACGTTTTAGCAAGAAGGAAGTAA
The DNA here is from genome assembly GCF_016835505.1 of Polypterus senegalus. Lineage (NCBI taxonomy): Eukaryota > Metazoa > Chordata > Cladistia > Polypteriformes > Polypteridae > Polypterus > Polypterus senegalus. The sequence continues at coordinate 104,618,529 of NC_053154.1, forward strand.
GAACAGCTATGAAGAGGATGAAAAATGGAAAGGCCGTTGGTCCAAATGAAATACCTATGGAAGCATGGAGGTGTTTAGGAGAGATGGCAGTGGAGTTTTTAACCAGATTGTTTAATGAATCTTGGAAAGTGAGAGGATGCCTGAGGAGTGGAGAAGAAGCGTACTGGTGCCGATATTTAAGAATAAGGGGGAAGTGCAGGACTGCAGTAACTACAGGCGAATAAAATTGATGAGCCACAGCATGAAGTTATGGAAAAGAAAGAGCACCATAGATGCAATGTTTGCTCTAAGGATGTTCATGAAGAAGTTTAGAGAAGGCCAGAAGGAGTTGCATTGCGTCTTTGTGGACCTGGAGAAAGCATATGACAAGGTGCCTCGAGAGGAGCTGTGGTATTGTATGAGGAAGTTGGGAGTGGCACAGAAGTACGTAAGAGTTGTACAGGATATGTACGAGGGAAGTGTGTCAGTGGTGAGGTCTGTGGTAGGAGTGACGGATGCATTCAAGGTGGAGGTGGGATTACATCAAGGATCGGCTCGGAGCCCTTTCTTATTTGCAATGGTGATGGACAGGTTGACAGACAAGATTAGACAGGAGTCCCTGTGGACTATGATGTTTGCTGATGACATTGTGATCTGTAGCGATAATAGGGAGCAGGTTGAGGAGACCCTGGAGAGGTGGAGAGTAGAGGAGAGTAATGAAGGTCAGTAGGAACAAGACAGAATACATGTGTGTTAATGAGAGGGAGGTAAGTGGAATGGTGAGGATGCAGGGAGTAGAGTTGGCGAAGGTGGATGAGTTTAAATACTTGGGATCAACAGTACAGAGTAATGAGGATCGTGAAAGAGAGGTGAAAAATAGAGTGCAGGCAAGGTGGAATGGGTGGAGAAGAGTGTCAGGAGTGATCTGTGAGAGATGGATATCAGCATGAGTGAAAGGGAAGGTCTACAGGACGGTAGTGAGACCAGAGTTAAAGATGCTAAGATATGCATTGGGTGTGACAAGGATGGATAGGATTAAAAATGAGTACATTAGAGGGTTGGCTCAGGTTGGACGGTTGGGAGACAAAGTCAGAGAGGCGAAATTGCGTTGGTTTGGACATGTGCAGAGGAGAGATGTTAAGTATATTGGGAGAAGGATGCTAAGGATAGAGCTGCCAGGAAGGTGAAAAAGAGGAAGACCTAAGAAAAGGTTTATGGATGTGGTGAGAGAGGAGATGTAGGTGATGGGTGTGACAGAACAAGATGCAGAGGACAGAAAGTTATGGAAGAAGATGATCCACTGTGGCAACCTCTAACAGGAGCATCCGAAAGAAGTTGATTAAAATATTGAAATATCAAAAACATACTGATTTAACCAAGACTAATTCTCAGAAATGTTCAAATTATCATATGCAAGTTCCATTTTTTTTTTAAACTGCAAGTGACCCTAAAAATATCTTTCTTAAAGCAATAAAACCTCCTGTGAATTAAAAAGTATTTAAACTTTGATTAGAATATATTTTAATGTGTCCAACTAGCTCTGGTCTGCTGTTATTTGTATAATTACTGCAGACAAAGGATTTGCTTTTTACAACAATGAATCTACAATATTTGTTTCAAATATTTTTGAAATTCTACTCCATTTTGAATGATTATTTAATCACTCCAGACTAAAAGACAGCTTTCAATAATAGTCACTAGAAATTACATTAGCAACTATTGTAGTAATCATTATTATAAATTTTCTCAATGCTCCCCATAATAAGTGATAAAATATCTATGAACATTGTTCTTTAATAGCACAAATTACAGATTGAACATATTAACAAAAATTAAAACTCCCAACATTTTTTTTCTCACGAGTGTTTCAGTCTCTTTTTGAAAGTTTTTATGTTAAATCACCATCTGTTAGAGTGAGTTTTTTTGTTTTTCTGTTTTATAGTACAACAGTGCTTAAAATTATATTAAGCAAGGAGTGCAGGTATTAATCTCTGTAGGAAAAATGTATTACTATCATATCAAAAGTAATTAAAAGATCATTCTGGAAATTCCTCACTTTCTAAACCCATTTGTTAGACTAAGACGATAATAAAATCTGGAGACTATCTTAGCGGCATGCCACCTGAGTCAGGAACTAATCATGGGGCAGATGGCTGTTGACTGTAGGGAAAATTCTCAAAATAACCCACAGTTCCTCAGGCTGACTGGTTTAAAGCCCCCAATTATAATAACACCCTATCTTTGATGATGAATGGCATGTTTAAGCAGCATTTACCACTACTGCCTCACAGCTTGAAAGCACTGGGTTTGACTCCTTACTCTAACACTATGTGTGTAATTTTCATGTACTACCCAAGTTGTTGGCTGCTACATTGTAATCAATGCTGCTTGGATAAGCTGCAACCCCTGCAACCCTAAACTGAAGTTGATTTTATAATGGTTAGATGGATAGATCTTTGATTACTGAAATAAACCAAAATTCCTAGACATAAGCCACAAAAAAGTAAGGGTTGAGAATGCAAAATTAAAGCAGAAAGCACTCCAACTAGAAATTAAACAGGGATTTAGTTGCTATAAACTTGCATCTTCAATACCGGATTGACAACGATGATAAAAGCACAGTGTAGCAAACCACTTTATTTTTAAGCTTTACTCTGTTTTCTATACAGGAATTCAATATTAGCAAAGAGCACGTTCTTCGATAGTATTTGCCACTGATCATTGACATACATACAAACACTATGAAAGTATCAAGTATATAAGATAAACAGCAACGTCTTCATAGAAAGATAGCCTTGATATGCAAAATACTTAAACCAAATGATTCAAAAGCAGGACAGAAGAAGGTAAGCCTAATGAAAAAGTACTCGAAAATGACCAAAAGGCCATCTCCCAACACTCAACCCTGTTATTATATTAACAGAAAAATAAGAATTTCTTTGACATTCTTATTTGAGTTTGATATAGGAATATGGTCTAATACTATAAGTTTAGACTTCTGCATTCTTAAGTCTAAAATATTGAACCGAGCACAGTCCCTCCCACCCCCCTCTCTTGCTCTCTTTTTCTCTGCTTTGATTTGGGTGTGAACTGGCTCTTCACTTTCACCTCCATGGCAACGGTGACTCAGTCATCTGCTTGATGTGGTTTGGACTAATCTGAGCTGGGATTGATGTGTCCCAGTTCAGCTGGACTTTTCATAACCTGAAAAAACAGTGTTGCAATGAGTGAATTAAAGGTCCAGACTTAAACACTAACAACCCACAGACAAGCAGAGAGAGAGCAGCCAGATAGATAAAGGGCCTCCGAGAGTAAAAGTTTAATGAACAGGAGGAAAGTATGAATAACAGCAAAGACAAGCAGCAAGAGAGAGAGAAGAATACACTAATTGAAGAAGACTGTGCAAAGGAACATCACCAGAAACTTAAGAGTGTTGAATGTTATGCTGTTTAAAAATGTTAATATTCCTGCAACACACTGGTCAATATCTGTAGTTACCATACAATAATTTCACCTTCATCATGCCAAGTTCATGCAATCATTCTATTTGTTAAAAGATTAATACTACAGATGAAGCTCAGCTATCTTGATCACTAAATTATTTGCTCCATTGCCAATGGTCCCATTTCCAAAAATATAATTTGGCAAACTTTAACATGAGCCTCCAAAAATATTAATAAATGTAATATGACAAACAATTTTCTAGTATGATTCTCAGGGTGTATCAAAAAAAATCAATGACATTTATTAAGACAAAACTTTAGATCTATAGCAAGGTTTGCCTATGCCATTATCATAAACAAAGCTACAAGAACATTTGTAAACTTTTCCTCAAGTATTTTCTTATATAAAACAGAACTGTAGCACGATTGCTTTTTAAATTTCATCATTACATATACAGTTTCATTTCTACTGCTAGTTAAAACAGATACATAATAGGTCAAAATTAATCTTTTGGGCAAGGAAATCAATTCTAAATACTGTATAACTACCTGGCTTTATGTACAAATAATTAACAGTACCATTTTAAGTGGTATTAGTAGTCTGAATAAGATTCCTATGGAATATGTACCTCAGCTGGTCTGTCTAGTGCTTATCTCACCTTGTTCAAGCCTTCCATGACAATATGGGGCATATGCTCATGAAGCATGGCAGGAGAAATAATGACTTCATCAAAGGTCTTGTTGTCACCCCAGATAGCAGAGTAGGTGGGATCTTCCTGACCACAGCATCTATAGAGGACAGAAATAACAGATTTTTGAAATGTACTCTGTAAAAGAAGAGTGGTGTGAACAACAACAACAGAGAACTTACGAGCGTTCAGGTGGATGATTGTGAACAACATGGATAATCCTGCCTGGCAGGTACAGGGGTGTGCTGGCCGACAGTGCAATGGTCAAGTCACTCGGATGTGTCCACAGTCTGCAGCTTGGGAAAGCAGCAACTGGAAGGTCATCATCAGGCAATTCTGATTTTGGAATGCATTTGGTTCCACCAATAATAATCCGCCACTGAAAATGTTAAAATAGAACAGAACTCCACCCTTTTAATAAAACTCACAAGCCAAAAGTACTAGACAAAGTAACTATTAATACTGTAGTACAACAAAGAAAATTTACTTCTTCATTATTCATTTAAGATGATGCAAGTGTGACCTAGTGGTAAAGGAACAAGACTTTAAAACACCCAGAAGTTAAATATTTCTGGTTTAACAGTAATAATTGCCTCGCTTTGCAATTCTAAGGGTCTTTCAAATATAAAATCTGTCCTTCTTTTCAACAAGGTAAAAAGATCCCTCTTTTGGTTTTAACCTTTCTGTTCTACTTAGCAATAGTCAAGCAAAAATGAATCCTTGCTTTAATTTAATCATTGTCATAGAGCTCTTCTTTCGCTCCCTCTAACTGACATGCTGTAAAAGTTAGTAAACATTTATTTATTTAGAATGGGAAAAGTCCCAAAGTAAAACAACTGTTATTCAAAAAATTAATGTTGAGATATCCTGAAACACAATTGTTTGATTGGGATTCATTATTCATCACACCAGATATTGGTTTACACTTATCTCCAATCTTGGTCCCCTATTGGTGTGCTACAATTGCCCTTTGTGAATCAGTTGAAATCTCAAAGATTTATTGACTAGTCAAAAAACAAATGAGCTTCATTCCAAAGCAGTATCAGTATCCCATAATGTGGCACCTGTGTTATTGTCTGTTATGGTCTCTGTGAACCTTAAGGGATGTTTAGGTGTTTTTCTTCTACAATCTTTGTGAAGATGACCATATTCATAACTCCATTTTTCCTTTTTCTATTCTTCTGTTGTTCAATTCTCCTCTGTTTTTCTCATTTTATGTGTTGATAATCTTTCCTCTGTAAAACTGGTTTCTGTTCTGTACTCTTTACTGTGAACATGTTTTACCACCTTCTTCCTTTTACAATACATGTTCTTTCCTCTACTCAATTTTCTTTTTTTTGGGACAGATTTATATAAAATTTTGTTCTAAAACTACCATTTACCGATTGATTTAATTTGATTAGGTTAACAGGTTTTACTTAACTTCAGTTTCAATACCCACTTCTTGCACGGAGTCTTCTCCTCTTTTATGAGTGACTGTTTAAGTACCGCATGTACTAAACAGTAAATTAGTAAAGGAGAAAGGACTAAACACTATGGAAAAAGAACGGCAAAACTGCGTCAGCTGTGGAGCTCAGCTCGGAGCGAAATGAAGTGAATGAAATGATGTGAATGAGAGGGGAAATGATCACGTGACTCCCCCACCCACCTTAACTCTCAATCCCTCCACAAACACAGTCTCTCGGATCCCAACTCTGCTTTATATATATATATATATATATATATATATATAGATAAGACATGCTAGTGTGGGTAAGTCTAAGATTGGTAGCCTTCTGTTATTTATAAGCATGATACTCTGTTCTTGTCAAAGATTAATAGAAGGTTTACTTCCCAATCTTCAACCGTTAAGAGTTTCTTCAGCTACCCTTTGTATTTTGCTTTTTCCTTCCATGTAAATGGAAGTTTGGTGATGGGGTCAAAAATTAACCAGCAAGATAAGTTTAGATTCTAATTCTACAATGTTCAACACATTGACAAAAGTTGATTTTAACATGGTGATTATATGTATGTGTGGCTGTGTCTTATAAAACTTAAATGATTTTCACCTTTTAAAATATACTATTTTTAAATTGTTTTGTGCTTCAACACCTACGTTATATGCAACAATAATTTGCAAAAAATGTATCTCTCTTTTACTAACAAACAAACAAACAAACAAACAAACAAAACACAAAGATAAAAAAGACATAAAGATAAAACAGGGACAGAAAATATTTATTTTGATAAATGAAAATAATATTAATAATAAAAATTAGTACAAAATATGATGCAGCACTTCAGCAACCCAAAAAATGAACAGCTATAGACAAGAAGTTGATATTAGTGCCGAGGAATTTTTTTTAAAACAAAGAATCACAATAGCAGCATTGTAAGAAAGCCAAAGGCACTGAACACTGATGAATTCTAAAATACTTAATAAAAGTCAATGTAAATTAATCATTGAGGAAAAACATCCCAAGGTGCTCACAATTCCCTTTTTTGTTTCTTAAAGACTTTTATTGGAACAATACTATCAATATTAGAAGTGGGTGGGAACAGTCGGAAAACACATTCTAAAATTTAGATTTTTTAGATAAGTGTTTCCTCACTTATTATTCCAGTCTTTTACTTTGTAACTTCTTATGGTATGCCAAGTGCAGTCATGTCTGGAATGTTGAACAAAGGAGCAGATGGATTAGTTCAAAAATAGTTATGACTGGCTACTAGTTCATAAGGTTAAACTGGGGTGCAGCATGCCACTAAAATTGCCTGTCCTGGGAACTGTTTTGAACAGCTTGCAGATTGAAATGAGAGAGGAGAAAAGAAGTGAGGTGCAGTGAAGAAGCTCTTCTATTTAAGACACATCTCAAAGGCCAACATTGGAGTAACTGTAGGAAAGAAGAACACCACCACCTAATACCTACAATGAGAGTTTGTCTTGGATGGCCAAAAAGAGCTAAATAAACACTACTTCAAAGGGCCAACTGCTGCTAGTGTCTGTATCATTATCAATGTCACTATTCACAAAGCATCAAAGGCACACAAAAAACCTTAACAATTCTCCATGAAAGAAAACATGGAAAATGTATCTTATTTGAATCCATTATGTTGTGTATGGTATTTTGTGAACTTTTGATATAACCTACATGATTGATTCATGGTTTCAGTTTCAAAAAATTACAGCATGTGTGTAATGCATCTTTGTTTCTATTTCAAATACTGAATACTGTATCATATTAAATTCTCTGGGCTGTTACAGGTAAACCAGAAACTAATACATATAGACACTGAGAAAACATGGGTCATCATTCAAAACCAATCTCCTAAAGAAATAAAAACTAAATATACTGCAAGAAAACTGTGATAAAGACTATCCCAAAGGGCTGACTTACACAAACCTACTACTTATAGTACTGTTTTGGTTAATAAAAGCCCCAAATACAAGGTAGCTTTTCTGGTGCTACAGAACCTCTTTCAATTCAGTTAATCTTTTCAACTGGATACATTTACATATTTTCGTCATTAACTTATAAAACCTAAAAATGTATATACATTTTGCAAAATGTCACTTAAAATTACAAGGCACATTATAAAAACACAAAAGTATCATTCTTTTAGTATACCTTTGGCTTGTTGCTTTTTTGTAAAACCTCAAGTAGATGACGTCGGAACCCTTCCAACTGTGACAGACCAATCCTGGAAGAAAGAAATTGTCAAGCTATCTCTGCTCTTGGCTCAAATACTAGCCCAAGACATGCCAGCCTTAGCACATCAACCACTTACCTAGGCACTAGGTCCTTTCCCAGAACAACCGAAGTGACAAACTCTTTGGAATATTCCATGGCATCCTCACTATAGAGATAGGAGAAGCAGGTATGATTCAGGGGCACCACTGTTGTGGTAAACTTTGGCAAAAAAAAAAAAAACCTCTAATTGCAGCTAGAATTATTTTTTTTCTTATCTTTAAAACAGTGCACTAATAAACAATTTACAAAAACTGTTAGCTGCAAAATTTATTTTTAGTTGAAGTCCTAAAAGAAATGTGTTATGCACATGCAAACGACAGGCATTTAGCTTTTCTCATTTACTGTTTGATGGGCAACCACTTTTTTCAAGCATTAAGTATTATTTCCAAACTTTTTGTATTGTAGCTAATAACACTGTTTAAACACTATTAAATTAAACATGATTTTTTTTAAATTAGCTTTCTGATGATACTCTTTAAAGTGCTGTCTCCTGGTTTAAAGAAAAAAAAAAATGTTCCTCCTTCAGAATGTCTCCAGTTATGTCCTTGATGGCATTAATAAAAACAATCAGCAAAAAATAAGGATACCATAATATTATGCTAAAATAATTTTATTGTCCTTCATAAAATAAGCATACAGAGCTACTTTATTACTGTTTATCAAACTGCACTTTAATATTATTTCATTCTACTCTACCTCCCCTTTACTCTAAATAATGATTCTTAATTAGAGAAAGATTGTTGACCTCTTTCCATAGTTACCTTCACCTTCAACCTGCAACATGATGTGTAGATTATGTGCTAAAAAACTACCTTAAGCATTGTTAAGCACAAAAACAACTAAACTGATCAATCAATCAATTATTATGCATAAGCTGACAATGGATCAAAATGGAATAAGATTAGCAGCGGTGAATAATGTAGTAAAAAACTGACAAAGCAGTGACAATACCAAATGCGGACACTCAAAATCTGTTGCTGATGAAACTGAAGTTAGCAAGTGAGACCTCATCAAGAATTATTTATATGTGAAATATTAAAATATCAGGTCAGTAATTGACTGTAAAAATGACAGTGCTCTTTAAAATAATGGTCTCTTCCAAATAACTCATCAAAAATAATTTTTTTAAATAATGCAATATACACACTATGCTTTGTATTTCAAAATGTCATATCGTATGTACAAAAGTAGCATTTTTCTTTTGTCTACAGTGAAAGAAGCTTTGGATATTTCCCTCAAATGTCTTTAATCTAGGATGCCTATGATTGTTTACAGGTATTTTATTTTTGGAAACCAGTTGGCTACTGTGCTGTATGCAGGATGCCCTGGATCAACAAACAAAACCAAATAGTTTAAGGACTATTATCTGGGTTTACTCAAATAAGCCACTTGCCCTTGAAATTGGACTCATCCATTTTTCTGTTGTCCTGAGCATCCTTTGGAATGAGCTTCATTAAGTGCTAAGCAAATGTGCTGGTCCTTATAGATTTTTTATTGTTCAGTTTGATTTTTTGTTCTACACTCTTAAAAGCCTAACTCAGTAAAAATAAAAGGATAATGAGTTATAACATTTTAATAGAAAAATAAAACATGCCTTGAGCAGTTGAAAATTTGACATACTTTACACAATCTTTTACTTATCTTCAGAAGCTTACATGCATGTAATTTCCCTAAAATCAATTTGCAACAGTGCATATCCACTGTATTTTTTTTTCCCGGAGCATTTTTGTAATAAGTGCCATATTCTTCATTACGACACTGATGCGATGTATATAAAAAAAAATTCTGTGAGGCCACAGGTAACATTAGCTGTGCATCCAGAAAGCAAGTGCAGTTACAACACTTGGCTAGTCAGTTACTGCGCCCTTTTGCTGTGAGATGCTGCCCAGAACTGTAAAACTAAGGTTAAATGAGCTGTTCTCTTCTCCAGCTCAACATCTGTTATTTTTTTGTTACCTCTTTTGCTTAGCCTCCTTATCTGACTGGTTTAATTACCTTTGCCACACACCACACTTGCTTGATGTAGGTTCTATATTTAGCAGACGTACCATACCATCAAGGGATTTCACTGAATTTACAAGCCACAGATCTGTAACCTTGTTCAATGTTTAAGGTATGTACTTCTCTTAAAAAATGAGAATAAATTATATAATGATCGGTTCTGTTTACTGTTGTTAAATTTCTCAGGGGTATAATACTTTAATGAATGTAGTCAACTCTTAATGAGGTTTTTCTCAAAAGGAAAGAAGCACATAAAATACATGACTTGGCTGACTTTTTTGGTCACTTTAACTTTTTGTTTCCATTTGAGTGAAAGCTATATTGATTGATTTAAACATATGTGCAGATATATAATGTATATGTATTTCATCACATGGTCATCCATATATGTGTAAATGCAGTATATACACGATATATCACTAATCTATTCATATTTAAATAATAATAGTGCTGGCCATTGCCTACATATCCAACTGCCCAATAATACATTTCTAAATATTTTTAATAAAAAAAATCAAATTGTACTGCCTTCACAGAGCATAAGATTTAGATGATGTGAACGAGGTGCTTAACAATATAATTCAAAGCAAAAAACTACCGTAGTTGATGCAACAGTTTTGAAAATGGATGTCTACTATAAAAGACAAAATAAAAACCTAGAAAATTCACAATATTGACATCCAGGTCTCACAAAACTTTTAGTTCTTTTCTAAGTTCTACATAATTAATGTTTTCAATTTCCAGATATCAAAGCATAAAATAGCAATTTTTGTGGTTTGATGCCACAAGAATATGTGATTGATTCTGGTGGAATGAATGAATTAGAAATATGTTTGGTAACTTTATCCAATGAAATTTTATTACAAAGTATCCAACCCGCGGCGTATCATACGCTGCATAATCAGGCCAGTTTTTTAATGATTTTTAAGCACAGGAAGAAAATTAACATTTGAAAAATCGGTAATGTAATAAATCAGCAAGAAAAGCAACATTGTAACCATGCACGGAACGAACCAACACATAATCGTCTGTGACTGAAAACTGGCGGACCGCCACCGCTCATGTGCCTACCTTCAACTCGTTACTTGAGTTGTTGTCGTCTTTGCAAAGTCCAGATGCACCTGTGACTCACGTAGACTTTCAGTGTTCCTGCAGGAGCATCTAAAAAGATGCATGTTTGTCGCTAATGCGAATTGCAGTATGTAGCGTGTAAAACAGTTTGCTATGGTGCACACGGTCATGCGTCGTAACCGAAAACTCGGTTTTTAAAGACTGCTTACTTCATTGTCTTTTAACCTCAGTTGTAAAGGATTGTTTTAAGGATCCCTTGGGATACCCCTCGCAAACCGTTTTACACGCTGTATATGGCGATTCACCTCCGCGAGAAACATGCCTCTAAAACATGCCTCTATGAACAGTCAACGTGGCCTCTACGACAGACGAATATAAATGACACCGTTTTTTTCTGTGTTGTCGCGTCTGAGTTGGTGGGCCTAGCTCTGCAAGTTGTCGTCGTATCTAATGGTCTTGGAGTTGGTGGGCGTGGCTCCTTCCTGCGTGCACCATAGGTGTCTTACTTGTCGGCGGCTTATTGAATCAACGCCCCTTCCGGCGTGCTTTCCATGGGTGTCTTGCCTTAGTGAATTATATATATAGATGTTCTTTAACAAAATGTTTTGGAAAATTATTTTTTTATTTGGATTCTTTCTTCTATGTTGGACACTCTTCCTTTCTTGTAATGTTATTTATTGAATTTTCTTAACTTTGCACAGTTCTTACTCCAGATATTTATCTAATATACTGTATTTCTGCCTTCGTCCCCTGTGTTGCCTTCATTGACCAGGTATCTTATCCAAACATCATACTATTCACCACACAAAATACAAGACTGAAGATGAAAGAAAATGTGGGTGAAAAGAGGAAATGATTACTTAAATTTTTTTTCTAGCTTTGATGGCTGACACACAAGACACATTTAACATACTGTAACACTAAAAAACCTGTTTAATTCAATTAAGGGTTAAAAAGAAAATTTTGTTTATCCTAAGTTTATGTTAAGTGATATTCGTGGATGACGTGGTGAGGAGCAGCTCATGTTGCTGCTTCACAATGTTTATTCCCTAGTTAGAGCCTGTTCTAGAGTAAAATCTCTGTGACTGTTCTACTTGAGTATGAATCTTTGGTCTGGGTATTCCACTTTATTTCCACTATCCACAAGCAACTTGTTATATTAATTGATGAATTAGGATTTAAAGAATAATTGAGAGTGGAAATGTGGAAAAGTGGACTGATTGAGAGGTGTATACTTCAACAGCTAGAAGGAATGATAACACTTAGTTTTTCAAAAGGAGTTTAGGGGTAAATCATATTAAGAAAGTAAAAAAAAAAAACACTTAAAAATTTTATTTAAACCAATTTGGGGTCACAAGGGGTCATAGCCTATCTCAACAAAGCTCAATGATACCTGGATTTGGCATCAATCTGTTACAAGAGCCAAATCACAACATCCAACACTCTAACAAGGTCAGTTTACATTCATTAATTAAACTAACATAGACACTGGGAGAATATAACTCTAATGACAGCAGATAGGCATGGAACATCAAGTCAGTCTGCTGGATCCAGTATGGAGTCCTAAAAATTGTTAAGCAAAAATTACCAATATATTAGAAGTGCCCTAACTGACAGCACTACCTTTAGAACACTACTAAAAAAGTGCACCACTATAATTAAGAAATCTATTTTATTTAAAAAGGTCACTATCACGGACTGATAATTCAGTCTTTATGAATCTCTATTTCTAAATTCTCACTCATTTATTCCACAGATGTTGGTGGTCTTCTCTGAGGAAATAAATGTTTTCAAGCTACCTTTGTCAGAAATTGATGTGAGTAATGCACACCTTTCATTCTGCAAAAAATGGACTAACATTCAGGTCAGGTAAGCTCAGGTCAGGCTGGGAAGCATGCAATGGTACATTAGCGCCTTGCCACACCAACCACATGACGAAACCACTTGGAATCCTGGTTGGCAACCCACTGGCAGACACGTGGTCTAGTCTCACCCTCCGGAAATGACCATCTATCTGTTGCAGCTAGGTGTTACGTCGGTGTTCCCGCCACTCAGGTCCTTAACAATGAAGATCCTGTGAGCCAGATCACCTTCAGAGGGTATTGCACCACATGGCCGTAATGCAGTAACTGACGCTCCCTTATAAAGCAGGTAATGTGCCTCACTTGGGACTCCATGAGCAACTGCTCATTCAAAGTTAAACCAGTAGTACCCAAGGACTCTCTGAAGAGACAGAGTACTAAAGTAGTCCAGTCTTCATCTCAGGTCACTGGAAAGCATCTATGTCTCACAACTATATAGCAACACAGGAATCACCAGGACTCTATAAAGACTTGGACCATCATCCTTTGGCATAGATATCAGGAGTGCCACACACCCCTTTCCAGTGACCATATGTGCTATCCCATTCCATCTACTGACTGCATAGTAGTCATGTCACCAGAGACATGAATGTCACTGCTAGGGAATCCATTCCAGGACGGGTTTATCCATTCCTGGGAATTCGGGAATCCAGCATGTCATTCCTGGAAATCCCGGGCTCACGGGGATGACACAGTGCATGGGCATCTCACATGTGAACGGTTTTAGAAGACCGACACTTAGTTTTAATAAAACTAATGCAATATGTTGAGACCAATAAAAGACTAACCTTATCTACAAGCAGTTCATGCTGTCATACAAGTACATGTATATAGTTCAGGGGTGCCCAATGCGTCGATCGCGATTAACCGGTAGATTGCGTTGCATTCAAAAAAAACTTTTTTTTTAAACATTAGTCTATCATATATCCTCTCTATGGCATTTGCCACTTGATTGACATAGAGGGCAGCCAGTCTGAGATCTCCTTTCTTCTAAGACACTGGTTATCCCGCTTGCACGATCAAACGCGTGAGCTACTGCAAAACTCCGGCTGTGATCTATTTAGCCTTCCAATTTATATCGACTAAAGAAGGGATTTAAAAAAATTGTTTGGGGAGGGTATGGGCTTTATGTGGAATTAGAAGAGGATTTTTTTCTCTCACAATGTCACAATCGAAGTGCGTTTGTCTGATCTGTCAATCTATCATTGCTATTCCAAAGAAAGAAAATGTGGAAAAGCACTTTCGAACTGTTCATAAAAACTACGAAACTGACTTCCTTCCGAAAAGCGATCTGAGAAAAACAAAGGGAACTAAAATCGCAGTTAATCGGACAGCCGTCATTTTTCAATCAGCTGAATTCAAAGGCTCCTTGACTGCATTTTACGGTTCTATTTATTTATGCGAGTCTGCCTTTTCCCACATGAAGATGATTAAATCCATATACTGTAGAGACCATAAATGTATTGAATTGTTATTGTGCCATAAAGGTTATTCAGTTATGCAAGGTACGACAACCTATATTTTATGTATAAAGTATACTCAGTGTGTGTATATATATATATATACTTTTTAATGTAGGTAGATCACTTCGACCTGGTCATTTTATAAGTAGCTCGCAAACCGAAAAACTGTGGGCACCCCGATCTAGTTAGTTGCAGTAATAAGAGCATAGAAAGCATAACGTGTCCAGTGTGCAGTCGTCCAGGCGAGAGCGTACTTTGTGCAGAGTACGCCAGCTGCTGAGAAAGCATGCTTTGTCTCCATTGAAGTAGGCAGCAAAGTCATCAGATACAGATACACTTGTTCTAAACAATGCCTGCACTTGTCGTTGCTGTGAAACAGCGCCATTTCAGCTTTTACTGATGCATCCAGTTTCTTGTCATCATTCTGTGATGGCAAGTTTCTTGGCACAGATAATGCGGATGCAACAGACTGATGCATTGCAATTTCAAGTTGCTGTTCAAAGCTATTGTCTGACAGATGTCAATAAAGTCTTCAGTTTTCAACTATAACTCTGTTATTTCTTGATCGATTTTTACACTTTTACACGCTATATATGTGAGCTTGGTCGTTCCCGGGAATTACAGCAGTTTCATTCCCGGGAATGCGGGAATGAAAAATGTCTGTGAATCCCGGGCTCCCGTCTTGATAAGGTTGTCACTCTCTCTGCAGACAGACACACTGTTGATGGCTATGCCCAAGAGGTCATTAAAGGCCTGGATCTTGGTTGTTATCCAGGACACATGCAAGCCCAGACACTCAAATTCCTCACTCAGTCTCTCTAGAGCCCCGATCAGAGCCTCCATTGACTGCATGAAGGTCACAACATCGTCGGCAAAGTCAAGATCAGTGAATCTTTCTTCACTAACGGACGTCCTGCAGCCACTGGACCACACAAACCTGCCCAACACTCAGTCCATGAAAGCACTGAACAGAGTAGGACCAAGAACTTACCTCTGACGAACCACAGAATCAACTAGGAAAAACAAAGGTTCTGCCTCCACTCTGCACACCACTCACAGTACCAGTACACAGGCTTGCCATGATACCCAGCAACCTTGAGGGGATCACGCGAAGTCTCAGGATGTCCCACAGGGAAGCTTGATCAACTAAGTTGAACACTTCACGAAAATCGACAAAGGCTGTAAAGAAATTCTGCCGATATTCACATTTGCGCTCCATTAGAACCCTCAGTGCCAGGATGTGGTCAATGGTAGACTTCTTAGGCATAAAACCAAACTGTTCCGGTCACTGGTAGGTGAGCAAGTGATCATGGATCCTATTGAGGATGACCCTAGCAAGGACTTTACCTGGCACAGAGAGCAGTGTTATTTCTCTGTAGTTGCCGCAATCCAGGTGATCACCCTTCCCTTTCCAGATAGGCACGATAAGTCCTGTTTTCCAAAATGTCTCTGCCTGTCTTCCAAATGGAAGCAAAGATATTTGCAATGCCAAGAGGACAGCCTTACCACCTGCCTGGAGAAGTTCACCCCAGATACCACCGATCCCTGCAGCCTTCCCTACCCTCAGCTGGTTCACCACCTGTGCATTCTCAGTAAGACTGGGTGGTTCCCAGCTAATCTGAGGATCAGCGTCAAGAACCAAGCACCTATAGATAACCAACGTCCTAGTCGGAGGATTAGCTTTAATAGCTGCTCAAAGCAGCTACCCAGTGGGTTACAACTGCAGTTGTGAGTAATGTTAACTATCACTTTTACCTTTTATAAAAATGCCAAAATCTTTGACTCCTGGCCAAATTTTAAGACTTAATTAACCTCATTAAAAGCATTGAGTTTATTTATAAAGTTATCTCTCTTTGTAGATTTACTGTTCCATACAGTTTGTAGGGTTTGCACAGACACAGGAATATAATTTATGTATAAATTAATATGTAAACAGATTCAAATAAAATTGCATATTTTACTTATTTTAAAATAAATTACATATATTTTTATAAATCAAATGTGTTATAATTATAGGTCATGCACTTCTGTAATCCTGCTATGTTTAACTGTCTTGCTGCTTTCATTACTATAGTTGTATTTACTTTTGCTTAAACTGTTTTTCACTTGAAAAGAAAAAGATTTGTATATTTATTATGTAGTTCTCACCTGAGCAGGCCACCTGGTGGTGAATAAGCATAACAATGGAGGGATGGATAGAAGGGCCGGAGAAGAAAAGACAAGATGGCAGCAGTCCCAGCTCCCAGCGAATGCCCCACTACAATCAGTCCATAATGCTTTGTACCCCGAACCTCATCAATGAAAAAAGAGTGGGAAACAAAGAAAGTGAGCTTAATTATTCTAAAGCAAAGCCTTGCCATAGTCCATTTATCAATGTATTTTATAAACCTGCTTTATCCAACTTTTGGGGCATGGTGAGTCTGGCAGTATTAAAAAGGAGATGGAAATGGCTCTGGAAAAGACACCTGTCCAGGGTACACCACAACACACATCTATACTTTCTTAAAGCAGAAAAAAATAGAGTTGGAAATTGCTGTAACCTGGCATTCTTATCTTTAAAACAAAGGGACAAAAACTGGAGTACACACAGACAACCCTATTGTGATACTCATTAAATAAAATAAGGAGAGGGAAATGAAAATGAAAAAGGAATAAATAAGTCTCCAAATCAAAAACTTACAAAAAGAAAACATTTCTGTGAACCTTAAAGCATTGCTGCCAACCTGGCTGAAATTCGGTAGTACCTTCCCAGGATACAATTACTCCCCTACCAAAAATCTGCCACTACAATTTAATTAAAACAAATGAGCAATTTTGACCGTGTGCTTTTTCTTAGTTTTATATTGCCACATGTTGACTGAAAAGAACACACATATACATTGATTAAAAAAAAAAACATAAACAGAACATTTCCCCAGAATTGCCACTGAGTCAGCTTGTTTTGAAATTCATATATATCAACACTGAATGAATTGATCTGCAACTAAAGAAATCTGGACATAAAAATGTTGTTTGCTGCATAAAGCCTTGTCTGTTATTGAAAATTCTGATACATAACTGCTCTGCATCAATGCAGCTATATGAAGAATAGTTTATTGAGAGGCTCCCTGATGCACTCAGAAAAGCATTTGGTACACTTGATGAAAAAATCAAATCTTGTTCTTGTACTGATTTTAATTAGAAACAGATAATATTCCATACAGTCAAGACAAATTTAACAAATCAAAGAAAAATTCGACCCCCACCCAAGAGAAAGACAAAGGAGTCAGCAACTGAAGCTAATCTATGAAAGGAGCAAGAAAAGAGGGGTATCCTTTTCCCCAAAACGGAAGCTTATTCTAAAATATTATTGATTAGATCCCACCATATTTCTAAAAAGTTTTGTACAGATCCTCTATGTAGTATAGAGCATTGGTTACCCACTGAATTAAGAATGGTCGGGTGAGATTCTTCCAGTTGAGCAAGATAAGTCTATGTGCTAGAAGTGTAGTAAAGAAAATTACAGTTTTACATCTCCACTTTAAGGCCGTCTGGGAGTATACCAAAAAATGCTGTTAAGGGTTTAGGAGTGATTGTAACACCAAGGCTGTCTGATAGGCATGCAACGATTTTTGTCCAAAATACTGTTCATTTGGTGCACACCCAGAACACGTGGCCCAGTGAGGCTGTAACTAGACTGCAACATTCACAGGTTGAATCTTGCCCTGGAAATATTTTGGAGAATTTAAAACAAGATAAATGTGCTTGATAAACAATTTTAAGTTGAATGGCTAAATGTTTTGCATATATAGAGCTCGAGTGTATTCTGTGCATGGCTGCCTTCCACTCCTTTTCTGAAATATTGCGTGACAGATCCTTTCCCCAATGTACTCTGGGGTCTTTGAAAGAAAGAGACTTTAAAATATTTTTATAAATTGTAGAGATGCTAGTTTCCAGCTTGAAAGTAGTGGAGGAAATGTGTTGATAAGAAGTTGTATTTGAAGTGTAATTGTTTGCAGGATGCAAAGATATTAACTATGTACAAGTATCCAAGTGTTTTAATCCTGGACATTTTCTAGACATTGAATAGTGTATACTGTATGTTTGAGGGGGTGGAAACAAGTGGTTGTTATGTAGAGGTGCAACAGATAAAATCTTTTAGTTTTAAGGGTTCCATGTTCTGAGAGAATGAAGGGTAATTGGATTTTTAGTGTAATGACGGTAGCTTGCATTAACTGGGGCATAGAGCAGGGAATATAAAGAAGTACTACAAGATTTTATGTCTATTGCAGACCAGGCTTATGGATATTCATCAATTTGTGTTGATGTCCAAGTCTTTATAACTTGTATATTTGTCACCCAGTAATAAAACTGAAAGTTGGGTAGTGCCATGCCCTCTTCTGCTTTAAGTCATTGCAGAGTCTCCCTTTGGATGCATGGATGCTACGAATTCCAAATAAATGAATTTATTATTGAGTCTAATTTCTTAAAAAATGATTTGATAATGTGTATGGGAATGTTTTGAGATAGGAAGAGCAGCTTGGCAAGGATGGTCATCTTAACAATGTTGATTCTCCCTGCTAATGTAAGGTGGAGGGTAGACCACCTACTGTAGTCATGTCTGTTTAAATTTTTTCCATGCAGGCAGCAAACGTTTTTTGAAAAAGAGCTTTATATTTACTTTTAATATTTACCTCTAGATATTTAAACTGATCTACTAAAATAAATGGGAAGATGTCCCATCCGATATTACGTGCTAGAGAATTCACTGGAGAAAGCAAGCTTTTATTCAAATTGATTTGAAGACCAGATGTCTTTTGAAAATCTGCTAATGGTTTTAGGACTGCTAGCACAGAATTTTGTCAGTCTGATATATACAGTACCATATCATCTGCATATAGTGATATTTTCTGTTCAAGTCTTTCTCTGAAAATCACCTTTATCTCTGATCCGTTTCAAATGATCAAGCCTTCTATGACTGGAAAGTAAGCAAAATACATTTAACAATTTTGTTAACCAACTTTTCCCATCAAAATGTTATAGGGATTTATAGAATATCTTGGCAGTATCAGGACGTGTGGGAAGAAACCAGAATGCCCAGAGAAAAACTAGATGAATAAACACAGACTAAGTCAGACTGCAGAACCTAGACACCATAGCAGCATTACATGAGCACTCAACACTGCATCTCTAAACCATGCCTGCATAGTGGATTTATGTTATTGTATTCCAAACTATAAATTATGTCTATTTAAAACATTAAAAAAATAAAGCAGCTTCTAGATTTAGGTAGAATATTCTACAAAGCCAAAATAAAAATCTTTCCTGTCTGAATTCTGAAAAAATATATGCTTAGAGAACAAGTGTGGGTTGTTGACACTTAAAAAGCTGACCATCCAAACAAGAGTGGTGTATTGGTCTATGCTTCATAATGAAGCATTTCCCTCTGCATTGTAAAAATACAAGGTGACCATAGTAGGATACATCTTAAAACACAAATCTCACTCATTTATAATATCATTCAATTCACAATTTAGGGAATCAGGTAGAAGGATAACATCCTACTAAATGTAAGGCTATATGGGACAGTTAAAGAATGCCAACAAAACAAAAAATGACATGTTGTCAATGCCTGTTTATTTTGATATAAAAAATGTAATGTTACCCTTTAATTGTTTATTTCTCAGACCTTTGTCACTATGTATGCACATCATGTGGACTGAACAAGTCTGTTCTAATGAGAACTGACAAAAAACGAAAAGAGTAAGAGATAATACAGGTGTGTATCCATAATAGCTTACACAGTATAACACCATGTTTACTACAGGTGTGCCAGAAATACAATGTGCACAAAAAGCAATGCACCAGGGACAGAGGAAAATGACAAAAACAGGTCATCACTAGAGAAATAAGTGAATATGACATACTGCCGGCACATAAGAAAATAAATACTAGAAAGGAAAAATTATAGAGACAAAAAAATAATATAGAGAAGTCATGGATGGGCAAACTGACCAGTGAAGGACAAAAAGAGATGGTAAGATAACAGAGTAATTGCTGCAAAAAGCAGATCTTGCCCTAAATTTATGCACTCTGCAACCAAAAAATAGAATCTCTCTCAAAAGACTAAACCTTCAAGTAAATCCCATCAGAAAAAATCCAGATAAAATATAGAACAGATTAAGTCTGTCACAGAAAACTCTGGGAGCAAATGCTTTCTTTTCCTTAAAGAGACAGTTGCTGTGACTGCGAATTAATGTGCAGTATTAATGTGCACTGCAAAATGAATATTTAAACAAAACTGTCCTAATGAAGCCTTTAATGAAATGCAAACAATGTATAGTAAATATAGTAAAAACAGTTGCCCTGTGTATAGGAACAAATTCTATAATGGTTAGTGATGTTGTTTCGCAGTTTGGAAGTCCTTATTATAAATCTTGGCACAGGTATTAATTATGTTGAATTTGCAGTCAGTCTGTGTTCACATGACTTTTCTCTAGGAACTCTTGATTTCTTCACACATCCCATAGACATCAAGGTAATATATAATGTTGATTCTAAAATAACTCTAATGACTCACACAAGTGAACTTTGGTATGCGAATGGAAAAGCCCCGCAGAGAACGAATTTTCAGTCCAGTGTTTGCTTCCCAAGACCCACGTTTGGTATTAGCCAGCACAGAAACCTAAACTCACAGATACTGTAACCTCTGGTTAAAAATGTATATGAACTTTAGGCTTGCTGCAGAAAATCTTTTAAAGTAGAAGGAAGGACAGCAGAAGTTTAAATTACCAGGTCTCTGCCAAAGGCTTGTGAGAGGATCATCTCCTGGTCAAGTTTCTTCTTAATGTACTCTGCAGACAGCACCATACCCTAGGAAAAAAAGTCATGGAACATTTGACTACATGCATGTGTATAAATTAGCTGAAAAACTTAAAATATTGAGAACATTACTAATTTCCATTTTAAGTAAACTGAATAAAATATTACCAATTTCTAAATATATTCCTTGTAACTTTGGAGGAATGATCAGACCAAATTTTATGATTGCTAGATTGTGGCACAAATGGAGGAGTCTATTGCTATTTTGTCTATGTCAACTTTATTACATGAAACAAGTGTAGCACGTTAGGCTCAGAATATTTGAGTATAAAAGTAACATACGAAAAGTTCCATTAAAATAGTTTCCACTCTATTAAAATTGTCCGATTTAAAGAATACTATGTTAGGGGCTGTCTTTGCAATTCAGTAATGTATTGCATGAGATAAATTAACTAACTTTGTATAATGAGATAAATTAACTAACTTTGTATAAAAATATTTACATTTGCTATATGTTTTTGCTATTGCCACCTAATAGTTTCCAGTATTTTTGTTTTTATGAAGCAGAACAGCAGCCTGGTACTATTTGTGAACTAGCATGTTTAGTTCAAGGTTGAAGGTTAACACCATATTCTAATTATCTTGTAAATTGTTTGTGTTTTGTAACCTGACTACACCTGTGGTGTTTTCATAAGATATTTCTCCCATTCTGTGTAGACAGGGGATTCCTGAAATAAGGATGATGATCACTTGTTTATTCTTCACCTGTGTCTGGCTGTCTGAATTTACCTTAAAATGCAATGTTCTATGATGTTCTTTGAATTTTGTATCTTCAGAAATCTCCAACATGTGGTCTTGTTTCACACTGGAGCACCTGATCCAGTGTTTGATATTGTGGAGAATGAACTTGCTATATGGACACTCATTCTTCTTTGTTGTGATATGCATATTTTAATGTATTCTTTTTTTGTTAGATTTTGTGTTATTTCTTATAATATGCAGTAAGTTTACTTTGTGAGAGCATTCCCAGCTTCTGCTGTAATTTTCTTCTTTTGAGTCCATGAAGTGATTGTTTGATGGTATGGATTTACATCAATTCAGAAAATAGCCTTTGTTTCAAGCAACTTAGTTTGCACAATGCTATCAAGCTACCCATAATTTTACACTGCACTTTTCATAGAGACCAAACACACAAAAGCAGATTCAGACAAGGCATCCAAATATTTTCAATCTCCTGCAGTAAAAACTATATATAGGAAATATGTCTGGTCACACAAATCAAGCGTGTTATAATGCTAGATTTCATTAAGAAAATAAAGTAGAGGGAGTTAACATGAAAATGCTTCACATTCTTTAAATAGTTTAGCAAGGAATTAGTTACTAGTGTAGCCTCTAGTTTCCATTTTCATAACACACTACAGAGTTGCCTATTCTAGTTTATTAGCACAAAATTTAAAGGTTTAACCCCACAGAATTTTTTTTTTTTTTTTACATATTACTTACTCCTTGCAGTTTGTAGTTATGGTCTGGAAAAATATTAATCTCGTGTTTTCATGAACGACGGCAAGTTTCTAATACAAGATAAGTACATCCATTTAAAGTAATTCAGTTGTACGCTCACAATGTCCCAAACAAGTATTTTTACTAAAATATTGTTAAAGAAAACCACTTCAGGAAAAGGTTATTGTGAACTAAAATGAAACACATTTAGATGCAAACTAGCATTTGAATTGTACACCCACGTCCTGTTGTTACATTTATATTCATATCCACAATTGGAGTACCTTAGAGGTATTTAGTTGTAGGCTGTGAAACTGCATGGGTATGTCTCAGTGAATTTAGCACTGTTGCTATTGTGTGAAATGCAATGTTAGCCAATGAATACGTTGTTACTGGGCTGGATTAGTAACCAGTGAATGGGGTTAGGGAAGGAGGTGGTGGTCTTCAATTCCAATGCTCGTTCGCATCTGAGAGCATCCCTTTTTACAACCTCAGTTCCAAATAAGTTGGGACACTATAAAATGTAAATAAAAACAGAATGCAATGATTTGCAAATCTCATAAACCTATATTTTATTCACAACAGAACATGGAAAACATACCAATGTTTAAACTAAGAAAATGTACCATTTTAATAAAAGAATAAGGTCATTTTGAATTTGATAGCATCAATGCGTTTCAAAAAAGTTGGAACATGGCCTTGTTTACCATTGTGTAGCAACTCTCTGTAAATGTCTTGGAACTGAGGAAACAACTTGATGGACTTTTGGGAGAGAAATGTTGTCACATTTAATTCTGATATAGGATTTTAGCTGCTCAACATACCTGGGTCTTCTTTATCATATTTTTGTTTCATGATGCAACAAATGTTTTCAACTTTTGAAAAGGTCTGGACTGCAGGCAGGCCAATTCAGCACCTGGAGTTTACTTTTATGAAGCCAGACTGTAGTAGGCAGTTTAGCATTGTCTTGCTGAAATATGCAAGTCATCTGGATGGGAGCATATGTTGCTCTAAACCTGTATATACCTTTTAGCACTGATGGTGCCTTTCCAGATGTGCAAGCTGCCAAATCCATACACACTAATGCACCCCCATACCATAAGAGATGCAGGCTTGTGAAGTGAGCTGTGATAACAACCCAGATGGTCCCTCTCTTCTTTAGTCCGGAGGATGCTGTGTCCATGTTTTCCAAAAAGAATTTCAAATTTCAATTCCTCTGACCACAGAACAGTTTTTCACTTTGCTTCAGTCCATTTAAACAAGTTTTGGCCAAGAGAAGATGGTGGCATTTCTGGATCATTTTCGTATATGGCTTCTTCTTTGCATGACACATTACGGGCATTCAATATTGATTTTCAGCCTTGTCCCTTGCGCACAGAGATTTCTCCAGATTCTCAGAATCTTTTGAATATTATGCACTGTAGATAAGATATTCAAAGTCTTCACAATTTTACGCCGAGGAACATTATTCTGAAATTGCTCCACAATTTGTAGATGCGGTTTTTTGTAGACTCTGCCCATCTTCACTTACTTCTGAGAGTCTCTGCCTCTCTAAGATGCTCTTTTTATACCCAATCATGTTATTGACCTGTTGCTAATAAACCTAATTAGTCACAAAATGTTCCTCCAGCTGTTTGTTTTTTAGTACCACTTACTTTTCCAGCCTTTTGTTGCCCCGTCCAAACTTTTCTGAGATGTGTTGCTGCCATCAAATTGAAAATGAGGTAACATTTTTCATGAAATAGTAAAATGTCTCACTTTCCAACAGTTGACATATTTTCTATGTTCTATTATGAATACAATGTGAATTTGAGATTTGTTACTCATTGCATTCTGTTTTATTTACATTTGACATAGTATCCCAACTTTTTTGGTATTGGAACACATTAGATTACATTTACAGCAATGACTTATAAAACAAAATGTGAGTAAAAATGCATGTGTTTGGGATGCTGTGAGCATGTGACTTGGGTGAACTTATATGCGGATTATGTAACACAAGAAATAATTTTTTTTCATGGACATTTTGATATTGTATGCTGCTGTCTAACAGTCACTACTGACTTGTAGCAGAATTCTTTTTATCTCAGTTTTGCATGAAAATATTAGAATTTTTTTTGGGTGGAGTATTCCCTTTCAGATAGCTTTATCAGATAACATTAACAGAGACTATTTCTGTTTTGTATGGCGAAAAGGTAATTTATTTTTACAGCGATTTAGCCATCTTAGATTTTTTTCATAGCAGCCCATCATTATTGTACTACAAAATGATCATTCAGCTCATTCTCATGCTTTGCCTCTCATACCATGAAAATGTTTTGTGATCCCACAGAGTGGAAGAAGGTCCAAATGCCACTGAACAGCTTATGTCTTCAATGCCAAAGAAGCACCTAAATAGGCCATTAACAGGCAGTAGTAGCCAAATATGCAAAAATGTTCAGGAATCACAAGTGTCTGGCTGATTAGAGCCACATACTCCTAAAAGTATAACATTTAAAAGCAACTGCAAAGCAATACTAAGATGTATTCTTGGCAGCAGACCTTCAAAAGGTCAATGGAATTAAAGCATAGCCCAGCAAAAATATGATATTAATTTTCCTCCTGAGTCTGGTATCAATGAAAAAATGTCTCGCCTCAAGCCATAAACACTAATTTAACTGATAATAAAACAGTCGCTATTGTGTTTTGCTTGCTCCTACTACACATGTGTGTGCATAAGGAATGCATTTCAACTTGCTTCCCCTTCTGGAATTGAAACATTCAACCTACCTTCACCATGAAGGGCAAAAGAAAGCTCACAAGCATTTTTGTTAGCCTCTTAATTAAGGCTATTCTGCAGGTAGTAATTGTACCATGTTCATTTCACTTCAGCATTGCTGCATACAAACTTTGGAGCATGCACTGCAATCACAAGATATAGGTCTTCTTAAAATTAAAAAATAAATAAAAATTACAAAAGGAGACAATCTTAAGCTGGAATTTTTTTCACTAGATGCTACATTTCTCTCAGCTTTTATATCAATGGTGAAAACCCAATGTTTAAGAATTCCATTTTTCACTTCAAAACTTATGAAGAAACTGCTTGTATCGCTTTGTAATAGTTGTGTCAATTATAGTGACTGCCTGCTAGTGTGGAATTTTTAAATTATTTTTCTGTTCTTCATGGTCTCTCCTGGTTCTTTATGATCAAACTACCTTTCATAACCTTGGAACAGGAACTCTGTTAATAAGAGTGCATACCCAGCATCAGATATTGTCCAAAAGAAAAAGAAAATAAAAGCTAATGATATTTCCATATTCATACTGTTTGGTGAATTCTCACAGTTCCAAATGTTGGAGCTAATTCTAAATTAAAAATATGCCTATGCAACCAAAAAAAAATGTAAGCAGTGATTAGGGCTCATACTAAAATTTGGTTACCATTATTATGCTAATCAGCCAAATGCAAGGTAGACTACACAAATGTTCACATAGAGAATTTATTGTTCTTAAATATTATAATTAAGGAAAATGTGTTCACTATCTTTAAGGTGTTGCTTGTCCCTTTAATGGCTTAGCTTAGTAACACTTTCATTTTTGCTTTAAATCCAAGTTTGATAACTTTAACGGGGTTTTATTCCCTTATCCTCACCACATTGGTTGCTGGTACACCAGTCTACAATCATTTTTTTTGCATCTCTTTTAGCAATGAACTCTTCTCAATTTCTCACCTTGTGTCCAAGCCAGGTGCCATGATGTCCTTCGACAGGTAGCCTCTCAGCATCACCAGTCAAATCTGTCAAAGCATCCTGCAGATAAGCAAATAAATAGATAGATATATAGATTAATAAATAGACAGACAGACAGAAAGATAGATAGATAGATAATAATTGGACATTTCCTTAGAGTCTTTTTTAAGTTCTGTTGTGTATACCACAGTGCACAGTGATTTTGGAGTGCACACCTGATACAATGTGTATTAAAAGTCCTTCACATAGGATGTCCTTAATGAACTTAATTCAGTTATACATATATTTGGTGTGCAAATGTTCTCAATATATAAAAATTATTATATAAAAGAAGAGGTATAGGAGTATCTGTCTTGTGCTTCTAAATGGCAATAGAAAACAGAAAAAAACTAAAATATTGAAGTCTTGGGGAATAAAACAAACAGCAGATAGAAGGCAGTGAGTTGTCCTGCCCAGTAGCCCACTGACTATATAAAATAACCCTGACCCTGAAGGCTCAAATTCGTTTATTACTAAGATTCAATGTCAGCATGACATCCTGGAAGACACAGGAGGATAAAGCAGTCATCAGCAATGCAAAGCTTTGAAATTTAGCTGTTAAAGGAAGAATCAGCTTGTCAGAATGAAGCATCTGACAGACCACTGGAGGAAAGATGGCAAAACCTGTTCAACCTTTGTAGCTGTCTGCAGACTTAAACCGTAGGTACCATAACTCTGCTAGCTTGATGTAACTGCCATTTACACACACAAATGTGAATTTTTATAAATAATAAATGGTAGCTTTAGCAAATATGGAACTCAAAAAATATATACTAAGAATTATCAAAAATAACATAACTTCTCTGTTACAAATTGAAGCATTTTGTTTTGATGTATATGACATCACAGCATTCTTCCTGTTGTCTCAGACTGTATGTTCAAAAAATAAAAAATAAACTAAAACAGAGAGACAATATTCCTCTCCACTGGTATGAGAGATTGATCAAAACTTGTAGTTGTAGTATTATTAAAGTGGAATGTGGCACAACTAGTTATTCAGTCGGAAAGGGCAGTTATTTTATGATAAAACTTCCTCCTTCAGAAGATATTAGAACATAAAATATATGCAATATGACCATTTCCACTATTTTAAATTCTAGTAAACACTGGTCAAATTTTATTCTTACTGTTTATGTAGACTGGTAGAGCAAGCAAACAGACTAGTATGAATCCTGACTGGGCTAACAACAAAAAAACGCTATTCAGCAAAAAAAAAAAAAAAAAAAAAACCAAAATTAAGCATGTAAGCCTTACCTAAAAATAGGGCTAGTACATTTTGAGTAAGTGTCCAAAAACAAACACCAAACTTAGGAAACAAAACATTTTAAATCACGAGTTTCAAAGTTAAAGTAATGGTTCCAAAATCTACAGTAAAAATAAAAACAAACTTCAGGAATGTATTGCACAGATAAACTCAAGTTCATTCAGGATACAAACTCTTTATAGCAGGTCAAAACCAGAAAAGACTGCCTACATGAAGTCTAAACACCTTTTCCAACTATTTACATTTTTTGATTTAAGAGCCTGAAAATTATTTTATTTTATTATATTTACTAATTGGGTGGTACGGTGGTGCATGGGTAGTGCTGCTGCCTCGCAGTAAGGAGATCAGGGTTAACATCCTGGGTACTCCATTTGTGTAGTTTGTGTGTTCTCACTGTGTCTGCATGGGTTTCCTGACACAGTCCAAAGACATACAGGATAGCTGGATTGTTGATGTTAAATTGGCCACCAAGTGTGCGTGTGTTCACCTTGCAATGGGTTGGTGTTCTGCTCCTGCCTTTTGCCCTATGCTTGATGGTTAGGCCTCCAGCTCCCCAGTGACTCAACTCCATTAAGGAAACTTAGAAAATGGTGTGGTGTGTTACAGTACATTTACTAATTTTAAAGCAGAAATGAAAAATTAATTATAATAAATAATTATGGTATATGGACAAAAAAGTTATTAAACAACTTTGAATGGGAGGTTAAATCTTGAGAAACCTTGAGTAATTTACTGCGACTACAGAATAAATGAAAAAGTAAATAGATATACAGTTTATATCTTTATGATTTGTACCCATTTTCGCTGACTTAATATTTTTAAAACTGAGATCTATGATTAAGTAAGGGATGACTAGAATCTTGGCCCTAAACCTTATAAAACCTATTATATGATGCTGATTTTACATGTGGCCTAATATTAGCTCCGGTGAATTAAACAATTTATATTTCAAGGTTCTATTGATTGTGGTTCACAATGCATTTTTGATGTTTCAGAAGCATACAAACATGAATGTCAAAAGTCATCAAATTCAACACTGTGATATTGCAGAGTGCAGTGAAGATAAACAACATTCAGTAAGTCACATTGGTTTTAATATTTAAAAAGTTTTACACTCATATAAATAGTCCCCATAAAAAAATTTACATACAATACTTGTATTTTTATGTATTTATTACTATTAGCACCATTTTACAGTCCAACTTTTCCATCTTATTATGCATTGATTGCCTTTCTTTTAAATTTTACACAAAAAAATTGATGAGAAAGCATTTCTTGGGGTTTTTCAGAACAAATGCCAAGAAGGTTCTCTGTTTCCTGGAATTTCCAGAAACGGGCTATTTTCTTAGTAAGTAATAATTATTTTATTATTATTTTTACGGCAAATATTTTAATCAATACTCTTACAGAACTCTGCCAGCAGTGCCTGACCTGCACAGTATGGCTGAAAAAAAATCCTTAAAATACAAACTAAGTATAGAATTATTATGTGTGCTTCTCCCTCTCATTCACTGGATGCGAGTCCAGTCTTCAATTCAAAAATGTGACCCTGTGTAAATAATTTTCTGTTTCTGTACTACTTTCATGTTTCATAGGTATTTATTTAACAATATTTTAGGAAAAATGCTTATATTTTGCATTTTGTGAGCATATAAGAGGATAACTTGACATGTAGATTATATCATGAGTAATGTCAGATTAGTTAATTGAAAATTTTTGATATTGTTTTCTGTTTGTCCAGTGTTGGCCATCATATCTCAGTTTTCCATGAGCACATAAAATTTCACATTTTTCTCAGTCATCACTATAAACCACATTGGGTAAGTACCATATAAAAATATAATTTTAGTAGTAGTATTCCTTTAAATATCACAATATCTGCAAGAAACTAAATTTCACTCTCACTTATGTGCTTTTGGCCATAAATCATGAATCAAGCGGTCACATATATGACTTACTAGCAAAATACCCGCGCTTCGCAGCGGAGAAGTAGTGTGTTAAAGAAGTAATGAAAAAGAAAAGGAAACATTTTCAAAATAACAACATGATTGTCAATGTAATTGTTTTGTGCATTTGGCAGCAGCGTCACGAAGTTGTTTTCGTCAAGCTGCATCAGAAAATAGATAGATAGATAGATAGTACCACGACGTCTGACACACCTCCTTTTTAGTGGTGCTGTCATAATAGGTTTGAGTCTACATATACATATATATTGTGAATTTCCCCTTGGGATTAATAAAGTATCTATCTATCTATATATATATATATATATATATACTGTATATACAGTACATATATATATATATATATATATATAGTGGAACTGGACCCGGACACAGACAGGCAGACGTTTTCGCACCCAACACACGTTTATTTACAGATTATATTTACAGTTGTATCAGTGCACGTCCCAGTGCCTCCAGCACCGATCCCCTAAAGTCCAGGACTCACAGTCATCAAATGCCTTTCTTTCTGGCCGCCTCCACTCCACTCTCGAGCTCCGTCCTCTTCCACCCGACTCTTGCTACTGAATGAGGGGAGGCGGCCCCTTATATAGGAACCCGGATGGGCTCCAGTTGCTTCCCGGCAATCTTCTGCGGACACACCCCTGTGTGGCGGAAGTGCTGGCTGCGCACCCGGAAGCCCTCTGGGTGTCCCTGCTCCTCTACCCCCCAGCACTTCCTGGTGTGGCGGAAGTGCTGAGGTTCAGGGCTGTTCAGGCATGGAGGCGCCACCTGGCGGTGGCCACGGGCCCCTACAGGGTTGGGCTTCAAAGCCCTCTACCCATGGCCCCCAACACAACCAGGGCAGTCGCCCCCTCGTGGTCTAGAGGAGGCACAAGCCCTCCTCCAGTCCTCCTGGGCGTCCCGGCTGGGCTCCACCCCCAGCCGCATGCAACAATATATATATATACATATACACACATATATATATATACATATATATATATATACATATACACACACAGTAATCACTCGGTATATCGTGCTTCGATTTTCGTGGCTTCACTCTGTCGCGGATTTTATATGTAAGCATAACTAATATATATACAGTAATGCGGATTTTTCGCTGCTTCGCGGGTTCTGCCGATAATGGGTCTTTTTACTTCCTGTACATGCTTCCTCAGTTGGTTTGCCCAGTTGATTTCATACAAGGGACGCTATTGGCGGATGACTGAGAAGCTAACCAATCAGTGCACGCAGTTAAGTCCTCCTGACTGAAAAGCTAACCAATCAGAGCACGCAGTTAAGTTCCTGTATGCTGAATGCAGTGTTAACCAGGAAGTCTTGTCTCGCTCATTCAGTATCAACGTGTTTCGCTGTGTAAAGAGTTAACTTTTGTGCTCTTTAGTGTTTATCTTTGTGCGTAGTCAAGCCCTTCATTATGGCTTCAAAATGATCTTCTCCTGCTACTGCTTCAGTGAGGCTATGATTCTTTTTAATTAAAAAGTAGGAAAGGAATATAAGATCTACGGCCGCAGTGTCCTTTTAACCAGGGTGCAAAATGAGTTGTAAGTGGATGTAATAAGGCAGTAGTCTGGATGGAATCTGCTTTAGGAATTTGGATTGAAGTCTGCCGGAAAAAGAACAACGACGGTGATATACAGTTTCCTGAAGAGGCTCCTTTAGAAGAGCTGTAACGCTCTCCTTTGTTGTGCAGTAAAACTAAACTCATCGTTATTGGACAAGTCGTCGTGTCCTTGTTGGTGAGTAACTATAATTAATTTTCTACTTACAGTACTTAGTACATGTACGTATGTTTAGTGTCACTGTACACACATTTACTGTATACAATTTTTCTTGCAATGTACGTATTTATTGCTGGTGGCCTGTCTACTGTATTGTAATGGCTGTAACATATGTGATATCGGAGACACTCGATATCTTTAAAATAATATTTAGGTTTTACTGTATATAAACAGTGTGTTTAAATACATAATTTCAATGAATCTTACCTAATATCTAAGAGAATACAAAGGGATTATGCTGTATAACTGTGCAGGGAATATTTATAAACAGTGAGGGAGAGTTTATAAGGGCTTAAAATATATAAAAATAACCATACAAACATATGGTTTCTACTTCGCGGATTTTTACCTATCGCGGGGGGGTCTGGAGCATAACCCAAGGATCGAGAAGGATTACTGTATATATATATATATATATATATATATATATATACACACATACATATCTTCATATATATATATATACAGTGGAACCTCGAGATACTGAGTTTAATTCGTTCCACCACTGAGCTTGTATAGCGAATTTCTCGTATCTAGAACAAACTTCCCCATTGAAAATAATGGAAATCCAGTTAATCCGTTCCGCACCCCCAAAAATATCAATATAAAAATCAATTTTCCTAACAAATAACACTGATAAATAATATATACAAGTGGAACCTCGGTTTGCAAGTAAATTGATTTACGAGTGTTTTGCAAGACGAGCTAAATTTTTAAATTAATTTTGAATTGATAAAACGAGCAATGTCTTGCAATACAAGTAGTATGGATACACTTTGTCTGCTGAGCGTTATGTGAGCATAACTGAGCTGATGGTTGTTCTCTCTCTGCGCTCTCTCTCCTTATCCTTATTTCTCTCTCGCCTTCTCTCTCTCTCTCTCTCTCTCTCTCTATCCTTATTTCACTCGCTCGCGCGCGCCTCCATCTCTCCTTATCTCTCTCGCTTGCACACACGTGTCTCTCTCTCTCTCTCTTATCTCTCGCTTGCGCCTCTCTCTCTCTCGTCTTAAGGGCAATCGTCTCCTATTCTCCGTCTGCATGTCCGCGATATTTTTGGATACGCTTATACAGCAAACTGCTACAGCGAAACAATGAAATCACAAGCGCACAAACGCGTAGATCCTCACGCTATGGGAGAACAAGAAACACTGAGTGAGCGGACGGGCTGGCAGCGTCAGCTTGGGTGAATCTCCGAGCCGAAGCGGATCGGGAAACGCGTCACGCATAACCACAGCCTGGCTCGTGGCTCGTTACGCGAGCCAATGCTCGTATTTAGATCCGAATTTTTCGCTCATACTTTCCTCTTATCTTGAATTTCTCGTATACAGAGGAGATCGTATCTAGAGGTTCCACTGTACATATATACAAATATCTACATATATACACAAATATATATATATACACATATACATATATATATATGCACATATACATACATAAATATATATATATATATATATATACATATATATATATATATATATACACATATACACACACCTATCTACATTATATATACACACACATGCATACATACATACACACGCACACAAATTATATATATGTGTATGTGTGTATATACAGTGGTGTGAAAAACTATTTGCCCCTTCCTGATTTCTTATTCTTTTGCATGTTTGTCACACAAAATGTTTCTGATCATCAAACACATTTAACCATTAGTCAAATATAACACAAGTAAACACAAAATGCAGTTTTAAATGATGGTTTTATTATTTAGGGAGAAAAAATCCAAACCTACATGGCCCTGTGTGAAAAAGTAATTGCCCCTTGTTCAAAAATCACCTAACTGTGGTGTATCACACCTGAGTTCAATTTCCATAGCCCCCCCAGGCCTGATTACTGCCACACCTGTTTCAATCAAGAAATCCCTTCAATAGGAGCTGCCTGACACAGAGAAGTAGACCAAAAGCACCTCAAAAGCTAGACATCATGCCAAGATCCAAAGAAATTCAGGAACAAATGAGAACAGAAGTAATTGAGATCTATCAGTCTGGTAAAGGTTATAAAGCCATTTTAAAGCTTTGGGACTCCAGTGAACCACAGTGAGAGCCATTATCCACAAATCAGTGGTGAACCTTCCCAGGAGTGGCCGGCCGACCAAACTTACCCCAAGAGCGCAGAGACGACTCATCCGAGAGGTCACAAAAAGACCCCAGGACAACGTCTAAAGAACTGCAGGCCTCACTTGCCTCAATTAAGGTCAGTGTTCACGACTCCACCATAAGAAAGAGACTGGGCAAAAATGGCCTGCATGGCAGATTTCAAGACGCAAACCACTGTTAAGCAAAAAGAACATTAGGGCTCGTCTCAATTTTGCTAAGAAACATCTCAATGATTGCCAAGACTTTTGGGAAAATACCTTGTGGACTGATGAGACAAAAGTTGAACTTTTGGAAGGCAAATGTCCCGCTACATCTGGCGTAAAAGGAACACAGCATTTCAGAAAAGAACATCATACCAACAGTAAAATATGGTGGTGGTAGTGTGATGGTCTGGGGTTGTTTTGCTGCTTCAGGACCTGGAAGGCTTGCTGTGATAGATGGAACCATGAATTCTACTGTCTACCAAAAATCCTGAAGGAGAATGTCCGCCATCTGTTTGTCAACTCAAGCTGAAGCGATCTTGGGTGCTGCAACAGGACAATGACCCAAAACACACCAGCAAATCCACCTCTGAATGGCTGAAGAAAAACAAAATGAAGACTTTGGAGTGGCCTAGTCAAAGTCCTGACCTGAATCCAATTGAGATGCTATGGCATGACCTTAAAAAGGCGCTTCATGCTAGAAAACCCTCAAATAAAGCTGAATTACAACAATTCTGCAAAGATGAGTGGGCCAAAATTCCTCCAGAGCGCTGTAAAAGACTCATTGCAAGTTATCGCAAAGGCTTGATTGCAGTTATTGCTGCTAAGGGTGGCCCAACCAGTTATTAGGTTCAGGGGGCAATTACTTTTTCACACAGGGCCATGTAGGTTTGGATTTTTTCTCCCTAAATAATAAAACTATCATTTAAAAACCGCATTTTGTGTTTACTTGTGTTATATTTGACTAATGGTTAAATGTGTTTGATGATCAGAAACATTTTGTGTGACAAACATGCAAAAGAATAAGAAATCAGGAAGGGGGCAAACAGTTTTTCACACCACTGTATATATATATATATATTTATACATACACTAGCAAAATACCCACGCTTCGCAGCGGAGAAGTAGTGTGTTAAAAAAGTAATGAAAAAGAAAAGGAAACATTTTGAAAATAACGTAACATGATTGTCAATGTAATTGTTTTGTCACTGTTGTGAGGGATGAGTGTCAGCTGTCATATACAGTATATATATAAATATATATATACACACACACACATATAAACATATATATATATATATATATATATATATATATATATATATATATATATATATATATATATATATACACACATACATCCACATATATATACATATACAGTAATCCCTCGCTATATTGTGCTTCGACTTTCGCGGCTTCACTCTATCGCGGATTTTAAACGTAAGCACATCTAAATATATATTACGGATTTTTCGCTGGTTCGCGGCTTTCAGTGGACAATGGGTCTTTTAATTTATGGTACATGCTTCCTCAGTTTCTTTGCCCAGTTGATTTCATACAAGGGACGCTATTGGCGGATGGCTTAGAAGCTACCCAATCAGAGCATGTATTACATCTATATATATAATTCACTAAGGCAAGACAACCATGAAAAGCACGCCGAAAGGGGCGTGGATTCACTAAGCTCGCGGAGGTGAATCGCCATATGCAGCGTGTGAAACGGTTTGCGAGGGGTATCCCATGGGATCCTTAAAACAATCCTTTAAAACTGAGGTTAAAGTACAATGAAGGAATCAGTCTTTAAAAACCAATAAGCCCTGTGCCTCTGTTTCATTACCGTCTCACCTGCTTCACCAATACAGGCCCTGCAACAGTCGAGACGCTCTGTCAGCAGCTCACCTTCTCTGTGCCTGACCGGTTCACACAGAGGCAGCGCAAGAGAAAGGCCCGCCTGAGAAAAACAGAGGCGCACACACAGGCAGCTGGTGGGCGGCTCTCCGTGAGTTTCTCTTGCGAGCGGACACATGACCAGGCGGTGTGAATGCTTCAAGAACAAGGCTGGACGCGGCTTGCGACCGGGCACATGAGCAGGCAGTATGTATGCTTCGAGTGCGAGGGTGGACGCGACAGGACCATCTAGGAAAAATCATGTCGCGGATGTGATTCGCTGTATGCATTGTGTAAAACAGTTTGTTTGTCGCAGATGTGAATTACTGTATGCGGCGTGTAGAACAGTTTGCGAGGGGTGTCCCTGTGTCTTTCCAGAAGTGTTCAACCATCAATAAATAATTATGCGGCGTTTGTTATGCCGCGGGTTCACTATTGTGTTGTATTTTGCTCTCTCCAGAGTTCCATCTTTTCATTCACTTACTGTTGTATTCTCACACTAACCTGTTTTAGACAACCGTGTCTTTCCAGAAGTGTTTACCATTCAATAAATAATTATGCATGAGATTGAGCGTGTGTCTAGGCGTGGGTAAGCCATTGAACCCCATTCGGGCTGCAACCGTGGAATTCCCACTAAGTGCGACTCATACGCTCCCACTGTTTTCGTCCCTACCCTTTGTACACACCCCCCTCCCACACGTTGACTGTTAATAGAGGCATGTTTCTCAGGAGGTGAATCGCCATATGCAGCGTGTAAAACTGTTTGCGAGGGGTATCCCATGGTATCATTAAAACATTCCTTTACAACTGAGGTTAAAACACAATGAAGTTAGCAGTCTTTAAAAAACGAGTTTTCAGTTACGACGCACGACTGAGTTCAGCATAGCAAAGTGTTGTACACGCTACATACAGTAATTCGCATCCGTGACAAACATGCGTCTTCTTAGATGCTGCTGCACGTTGTACACACCCCCCTCACACCTCGTTACGCCGCACGGACGATTGTGTGTTGGTTCGTTCCGTGCATTGTTACAATGTTGCTTTTCTTGCTGATTTATTACATTACCGATTTTGCAAATGTTAAACTTTCTCCCTGTGCTTAAAAATTATTAAAAAACCGGCCTGATTATGCGGCGTATGGTACGCCGCGGATTGGCTAGTATTAAATAAAACTCCTCAATGATATACAATGTGCTTCCCGCGTGGTGCTTGATTGTTTGCTTATCTCTACCTCTCTCTCACTCTCTCTGCCTGACGGAGGGGGTGTGAGCAGAGGGGCTGTTTGCACAGAGGCTGTTTGCCTAGAAGATACGGACACTACTCTAAAAAATGCAGCTTTATCGCAGTGCTTCTGCATACTTAAAAGCACGTATTGATTTTTTGATTGCTTTTCTTAGCGAGCGCTCTCTCTGACATTCTCTGCTCCTGACGGCGCTCCTTTGAAGAGAAGATATGTTTGCATTCTTTTAATTGTGAGAAAGAACTGCCATCTCAGTCTTGTCATGGAGCACAGTTTAAACTTTTGACTAAAGGGTGTTATTTCATGTCTAGATGGCTCTAATAAGGTTAACAGTGTGGGAGAGTTTATAAGTGCTTAAAATATATAAAAAAATAACCATACAAACATATGGTTTCTACTTCGCGGATTTTCACCTATCGCGGGGGTCTGGAGCATAACCCCAGATCGAGGAGGATTACTGATGATATATATTACTGTATATATATATATATATATATATATATATATATATATATATATATATATATATATATATATATATATATATATATATATATATATATATATATATATATATATATATATATATATATATATATATATATATATATATATATATATATATATATATATATACATATATATATATATATATATATATATATATATATACATATATATATATATATATATATATATATATATACACACATATATATATATATACATATATATATATATATACATATATATATATATATATATATATATATATACATATATATATATATATATATATATATATATATATATATATATATATATATATATATATATATATATATATATATATATATATATATATATATATATATACATATATATATATATATATATATATATATATATATATATACATATATACATATATATATATATATATATATATACATATATATATATATATATATATATATATATATATATACATATATATATATATATATATATATATATATATATATATATATATATACACACAGTGATCCCTCGCTATATCGCACTTCGACTTTCGCAGCTTCACTCTATAGCGGATTTTAAATGTAAGCTTATCTAAATATATATCACGGATTTTTCGCTGGTTCGCGGCTTTCTGTGGACAATGGGTCTTTTAATTTATGGTACATGCTTCCTCAATTTGTTTGCCCAGTTGATTTCATACAAGGGACTCTATTGGCGGATGGCTTAGAAGCTACCCAATCAGAGTATGTATTACATATTAAATAAAACTCCTCAATGATACACGTTCGCACATTTCAAAGCTCTAACAGCCCGTATTGATTTTTGCGTGTTTGCTTTACTCTGCGCCTGACAGAGGGTGTGTGAGCAGAGGGGCTGTTTGCACAGAGGCTGTTTGCTTAGAAGATACGGACGCTCCTCTAAAAAATGCTGAAAAGACAACCTTAACATTGATCCCTTCACTGCGGCGGCTTTATCGCGGTGCTTTGTTTACTTAAAAGCACAACAGCCCTATTGATTTATGTTTACTTTTCTCTCTCTGATATTCTCTGCTCCTCATGTCGCTCCTTTGAAGAGAAGATATGTTTGCATTCTTTTGTGAAAAAGAACTGTCATCTCTGTCTTGTCATGGAGCACAGTTTAAACTTTTGACTAAAGGGTGTTATTTCATGTCTAGAGGGCTCTAATAATATTAAAATCGTATTTAGAAAGTCGTAAACAGGTTTTCTATGCTCTAACTGCGCAAATATTTATAAATAAAGATTTATAAATAAAGAATCCTACTACGTGGAAATTCATTTATCTGTCTGGAGCGGATTAAACGCGATAAATAAGGGTTTACTGTATAACTGTGCAGAGAATATTTATAAACAGTGTGGGAGAGTTTCTAAGGGCTTAAAATATATAACAATAACCATACAAACATATGATTTCTTGAACTATAGTTATAAAGTTATATTTTTTCGAATGTGTTCGATTGCGCAATTCAGATCGAGTTGACGCGCACTACATCGAGCATGCGTGCTATTGTGGTTTCGCCTGCGTGCCTCAATAAGTCACCCTCCCCTCGCTCTTACTTTTTTACAGTTCATCTAATGATTACACTGAGTATGGCTTTACCAAAACAATCATTGATGGCGAATAAAGTATCCATTATTCATAAAGCTTCAATTGGTGATTTGTCTTTCTGCGTTAAGCGCATATTTTTTGATACGTCTCAAACCAAGGGGATGCGAGGGTAAAATGAATCGGGAAGCGCTAATATATATGTATGTGTGTGTATATATATGTAAGTATATATATATATACAGTGTATTGAAATAGTTGTACTGTGAAATAATGAAAACAGTACACAACACTTGTTTTGGCCTAATTTTGGGGTCATCAGGCGTACATACTCAGTGCATCCCCTCTCGGGAATCGAACCTCGGTACTAGAGGTGAAGCCTCTACCATTGCGCCATGGTGTGTGGTTTGTCTGAGAGTATGTAGATCGGGGTATATATATATATACGCTTCGCAGCGGAGAAGTAGTGTGTTAAAGAAGTTATGAAAAAGAAAAGGGAACATTTTAAAAATAATGTAACATGATTGTCAATATACAGTAATTGTTTTGTGAGTGTTATGAGTGTTGCTGTCATCAAGGATTTGATTATCATTATTTCTTTCAATCAGGTTCGTATTTGTAGGATGTGTTGTGTTCAAGTTACATTCCGTGTTTGTCAATCGTTGTAAAGATAACAGGTTTCATTCACCGATTCGTTTCTTACTGCATCAATAAACAGCTCGTCTTCCTCTTTATTTGAGACGTGACACACTGCATGCACGGGTTTTTTTTTTACACTGTCTTCCTTTAGCGGGACATTGACTTTTAATAACGTGTGCTTTGTTTCCACAGTAGCTGCAGTTATGAATATGCTTGTATGTGTCACACGCTTTATATTGTTTTGCTGCCTTCTCAATTGTGTAATTCGGTTTTTGTTCAGCACTCTTTGGAACTGTTGCTTTTTGTCTGTGCACTGCGTCATTTCACATGAGCTGCTCGGTGTACATGCATCGAAGGTTCCCAGCTGTGCTGGTGCCATCTCGTGCGATGTCTACGGCTGTATTTAATGTTAGCTAAGACCCTGCACTTAAAAGTTTCTCTCGCAGTTTCGCTGAGTTTGTGCCAAACACCACCCTGACCATCTCATCTTCCTCTGCATAAGCACAGTCCTTCACGCGTGAATATTTAGCGGCAGTGTTTCTATTGGATTGCCGCTGATGGACGGCCTTATATGGGCAGGCACTAAATTACGGGAGGCGCATCCTCCGCCTCCCATGGGCATCGAGCAGAAGTCTATTATAGTATATGGACAAAAAAATGGGTTCCAGTTATGACCATTACCGGTAGAGTTTCGAAATGAAACCTGCCCAACTTTTGTAAGTAAGCTGTAAGGAATGAACCTGCAAAATTTCAGCCTTCTACCTACACAGGAAGTTGGAGAATTAGTGATGAGTTAGTGAGTGAGTGAGTGATTGAGTCAGTGAGGGCTTTGCCTTTTATTAGTATATATATATACAGTGGTGTGAAAAACTATTTGCCCCCTTCCTGATTTCTTATTCTTTTGCATGTTTGTCACACAAAATGTTTCTGATTATCAAACACATTTAACCATTAGTCAAATATAACACAAGTAAACACAAAATGCAGTTTTTAAATGATGGTTTTTATTATTTAGGGAGAAAAAATCCAAACCTACATGGCCCTGTGTGAAAAAGTAATTGCCCCTTGTTAAAAAATAACCTAACTGTGGTGTATCACACCTGAGTTCAATTTCCGTAGCCACCCGCAGGCCTGATTACTGCCCCACCAGTTTCAATCAAGAAATCACTTAAATAGGAGCTGCCTGACACAGAGAAGTAGACCAAAAGCACCTCAAAAGCTAGACATCATGCCAAGATCCAAAAAAATTCAGGAACAAATGAGAACAGAAGTAACTGAGATCTATCAGTCTGGTAAAGGTTATAAAGCCATTTCTAAAGCTTTGGGACTCCAGCGAACCACAGTGAGAGCCATTATCCACAAAGTGCAAAAACATGGAACAGTGGTGAACCTTCCCAGGAGTGGCCGGCCGACCAAAATTACCCCAAGAGCGCAGAGACGACTCATCTGAGAGGTCACAAAAGACCCCAGGACAACGTCTAAAGAACTGCAGGCCTCACTTGCCTCCATCAAGGTCAGTGTTCACGACTCCACCATAAGAAAGAGACTGGGCAAAAACGGCCTGCATGGCAGATTTCCAAGACACAAACCACTGTTAAGCAAAAAGAACATTAGGGCTCGTCTCAATTTTGCTACGAAACATCTCAATGATTGCCAAGACTTTAGGGAAAATACCTTGTGGACTGATGAGACAAAAGTTGAACTTTTTGGAAGGAAAATGTCCCATTACATCTGGCGTAAAAGGAACACAGCATTTCAGAAAAAGAACATCATACCAACAGTAAAATATGGTGGTGGTAGTGTGATGGTCTGGGGTTGTTTTGCTGCTTCAGGACCTGGAAGGCTTGCTGTGATAGATGGAACCATGAATTCTACTGTCTACCAAAAATCCTGAAGGAGAATGTCCGGCCATCTGTTCGTCAACTCAAGCTGAAGCGATCTTGGGTGCTGCAACAGGCCAATGACCCAAAACAAACCAGCAAATACACCTCTGAATGGCTGAAGAAAAACAAAATGAAGACTTTGGAGTGGCCTAGTCAAAGTCCTGACCTGAATCCAATTGAGATGCTATGGCATGACCTTAAAAAGGCGGTTCATGCTAGAAAACCCTCAAATAAAGCTGAATTACAACAATTCTGCAAAGATGAGTGGGTCAAAATTCCTCCAGAGCGCTGTAAAAGACTCATTGCAAGTTATCGCAAACGCTTGATTGCAGTTATTGCTGCTAAGGGTGGCCCAACCAGTTATTAGGTTCAGGCGGCAATTACTTTTTCACACAGGGCCATATAGGTTTGGATTTTTTTCTCCCTAAAAATAAAACCATCATTTAAAAACTGCATTTTGTGTTTACTTGTGTTATATTTGACTAATGGTTAAATGTGTTTGATGATCAGAAACATTTTGTGTGACAAACATGCAAAAGAATAAGAAATCAGGAAGGGGGCAAATAGTTTTTCACACCACTGTATGTATATATATATATATATATATATATATACACACACACACACATACAGGTATATACAGTATATATGTGTATATGTATATGTATATGTCTATATGTGTGTGTATAGCTTTGGTCACTGAGTGCAAGGGAAAAAAAATAAAATGTAGTCTATAAGTTATTAAACAGTAAAACAATGTTTTAAGAAGTAAAGATACATTGAGCACTACTGGAGTGGTTTTGGGTAAACTACATTTTAAAGACGGTATAACACAACAGGTAAGTAGTACTAACAACAGCTAAAATGTATATGGATCATCTCTCGGTAGTAGATCCCTTTTGAAAGGTGTTACACGACGGCTGTGGTATAGAAATTACATTTTCTATGTGAATGTCCAAATTTCTGCCTGTGGTAATGTGCCTTACCGGCATTACCAGTAATTAAAGAAAATTAGTTTTGTGTCCTCTGCAATGTTAAGAGAGAAAGGCTTTGGTTCGGGATAAAAGGAAAAAAGGTGTAAAGAAAGGAAACTTGCCTTTTTGTTTTATATAGTGTAGAGAGACGTCTTTGCTGACAATATGAGCGCCTTTTGAGGACCGTCGTGGTGGGTCACATGTAGACTGGTGAGACGTCCCTGCCATTAACCAGTTGGGATGGCACTGTCGGTCCTCTACTCCTGTGCTTGTCTTCCGCGACCTCATAATCGTATACGTGCAAAAGAAAGTGCAAAGTGCCTAAATATTAGTTTGCCGCGGTCTAGAAATGGGATCCCGTGTTTGCAGTTGTCTGGGCTATAGCTCAGAGGAAGGAGGAAAAAAATTAAAAGTGCTCATTTTGACTTAAGGCAGAAGCGCAGTCAGCATCTCAAAGGCTGGCACAGCTATGCGCGCACGCCTGCTGCTTGACTTTAATAGTATTTTTGCAGGGCAGACGTGATCAAAATGTCTCTTTAGAGGTCTTGCTTGATCTCTGCTTACTGCGTTCATATTCAGTTCACGTGAGCCGCTCGGAGTACATGCATTGAAGCTTCTGAGCTGTGCCTGTGCTATCTCGTGCGATCTTGCGATGTCCACGGCTTTATTGAATGTTAGCTAAGATCCGGCACTTAAAAGTTTCTCTCGCAGTTTTGCTGAGATTGTGTCAAACACCACCCTGACCATCTCATCTTCGTCTGAATATTTAGTGGCAGAGTGTTTCTATTGGAGTGCTGCTGAGGGACGGCCTTATATGGGCAGGCACTCAATTACGTGGGAGGCGTGATGATGCGAGACGGAAGACGCATCTCCGCCTCCAACGGCCATCAAGTTGCAGTCTATTACAATATATGGACGAAAAATAGGTTCCAGTTATGACCATTACGTGTAAAATTTCGAAATGAAACCTGCCTAACTTTTGTAAGTAAGCTGTATGGAATGAGCCTGCCAAATTTCAGCCTTCCACCTACACGGGAAGTTGGAGAATTAGTGATGAGTGAGTGAGTGAGTCAGTCAGTCAGTCAGTGAGGGCTTTGCCTTTTATTAGTATAGATTTAAGTAATAATAATAATATAACAAGTTTCATTTCAAAATATAAAATTAGAACTCCTTTCATCACAAGCATTTCACCATTTTTCAGTGTTCGAGTATTCTTTAAATATTAATATATTCCAAGATGCACATAATTCTATAATTATCCATCCATAATTTCTAAGAGCATCTTGTGATTCACCTATATCGCCAAAATATACATTTATAGTACTGCAATTATTTTACTCTCCACGACCAAACCCAAGTGATTTAGAGCTATGTTAAAAAAATACTGCAAACATTCACTAAAATAACATACACTGCAAAAAATATTTCTTTATAGTACACAAAAAATAACTCCAATTAAATTCTAGTCAAGGAACAAAGTGTTGTAACCTCTTTGAAGTAATATACTTTCCTTGGAAAGTGTATTGGGTGCACAATTTAGTAAAGCATGACTTGCTGCTAACTGTTCAATGTGCTCCCCTACTGCTTTTCATCATTAGTGCACATTCAGTTTTTAAAATGTTGATGGCAGGTAGTCGTAGGATGCAATCTTACCTTGGGGGACAAAGTCCCTCGAATGCTAATGACTACCTTTTTCTTCCCATGATCCACTGCGACAAAAAATGGAGTTTCATAAACCTGTTGTGTTAAAAATAAAGGTCAAGTGAGCAAATGAAGATGTGATTTAAACAAAAAAAAAAAAATGGGAAAAGAATGAACCCGTAGTAACAGACCTACCGCATCATGACAGGATGTGTAAACAATGTCAACTCCCGGAAGATTTTCATCCAGAAAGTAACGCTTGATAGCAATAACATTGCAACCACAGCAGTTATCTTCTTCAACTGTCACTCCTGGGGTGAACCGTGGCCGGGATAGAGAGAGGCACCTG
The DNA here is from genome assembly GCF_016835505.1 of Polypterus senegalus. Taxonomy (NCBI): domain Eukaryota; kingdom Metazoa; phylum Chordata; class Cladistia; order Polypteriformes; family Polypteridae; genus Polypterus; species Polypterus senegalus. The sequence goes on from NC_053154.1 coordinate 104,662,650, forward strand.
TTTAAATGAAAATCAATAAAATCTTTCATCTTGTATTGTCCATTGCACGTGTTCATCTTTAAAAGTTAAAAATATAAGAAAGGTGTCATTTCCTTTTGGAAATAAGTATTTTAAAAAGCCAGTTCTAATTTATTAGGAGTACAGTACTTATCTCGCTTTCATATATTACAGTGGTGTGAAAAACTATTTGCCCCCTTCCTGATTTCTTATTCTTTTGCATGTTTGTCACACAAAATGTTTCTGATCATCAAACACATTTAACCATTAGTCAAATATAACACAAGTAAACACAAAATGCAGTTTTTAAATGATGGTTTTATTATTTAGGGGGAAAAAAATGCAAACCTACATGGCCCTGTGTGAAAAAGTAATTGCCCCCTTGTTAAAAAATAACCTAACTGTGGTGTATCACACCTGAGTTCAATTTCCGTAGCCACCCCCAGGCCTGATTACTGCCACAGCTGTTTCAATCAAGAAATCACTTAAATGGGAGCTGCCTGACACAGAGAAGTAGACCAAAAGCACCTCAAAAGCTAGACATCATGCCAAGATCCAAAGAAATTCAGGAACAAATGAGAACAGAAGTAATTGAGATCTATCAGTCTGGTAAAGGTTATAAAGCCATTTCTAAAGCTTTGGGACTCCAGCGAACCACAGTGAGAGCCATTATCCACAAATGGCAAAAACATGGAACAGTGGTGAACCTTCCCAGGAGTGGCCGGCCAACCAAAATTACCCCAAGAGTGCAGAGACGACTCATCTGAGAGGTCACAAAAGACCCCAGGACAACGTCTAAAGAACTGCAGGCCTCACTTGCCTCAATTAAGGTCAGTGTTCATGACTCCACCATAAGAGAGAGACTGGGCAAAAACGGCCTGCATGGCAGATTTCCAAGACGCAAACCACTGTTAAGCAAAAACAACATTAGGGCTTGTCTCAATTTTGCTAAGAAACATCTCAATGATTTCCAAGACTTTAGGGAAAATACCTTGTGGACTGATGAGACAAAAGTTGAACTTTTGGAAGGCAAATGTCCCGTTACATCTGGCGTAAAAGGAACACAGCATTTCAGAAAAAGAACATCATACCAACAGTAAAATATGGTGGTGGTAATGTGATGGTCTGGGGTTGTTTTGCTGCTTCAGGACCTGGAAGGCTTGCTGTGATAGATGGAACCATGAATTCTACTGTCTACCAAAAATCCTGAAGGAGAATGTCCGCCATCTGTTCGTCAACTCAAGCTGAAGCGATCTTGGGTGCTGCAACAGGCCAATGACCCAAAACAAACCAGCAAATCCACCTCTGAATGGCTGAAGAAAAACAAAATGAAGACTTTGGAGTGGCCTAGTCAAAGTCCTGACCTGAATCCAATTGAGATTCTATGGCATGACCTTAAAAAGGCGGTTCATGCTAGAAAACCCTCAAATAAAGCTGAATTACAACAATTCTGCAAAGATGAGTGGGTCAAAATTCCTCCAGAGCGCTGTAAAAGACTCACTGCAAGTTATCGCAAACGCTTGATTGCAGTTATTGCTGCTAAGGGTGGCCCAACCAGTTATTAGGTTCAGGGGGCAATTACTTTTTCACACAGGGCCATGTAGGTTTGGATTTTTTCTCCCTAAATAATAAAACCATCATTTAAAAACTGCATTTTGTGTTTACTTGTGTTATATTTGACTAATGGTTAAATGTGTTTGATGATCAGAAACATTTTGTGTGACAAACATGCAAAAGAATAAGAAATCAGGAAGGGGGCAAATAGTTTTTCACACCACTGTATATACATGTACATATTATATACATGTCTTGGAAGAAAGATTTGAGGTGACCAAGTAAAATATACCAAGGTCATTATTTGTGAAACTGCCAGGGTAAAGGAGCAATCACCAAAATACATTTCTTCATGAAAGTGAAATAACATAGGCCCACTATGACATACAATTTCATAGTGTACTTCAAACTGAGAAATCAAAAAAAAGGACCTTAGTGAGACAAAAAAGGCACACCAACAAAATGGACATACTAAGAGAAGTATAAAACTATATCATTCCATGGCACTTACTGTATATACCCAGAATACAACAGCCTCTGGAGTAGATCACAACAATAACCTCTATGGGGTAGTTATGTCTGATGAAATAATACTTAGATTTTACTGTTTAAACACAAAACACACTGCCTGATAGAAACTGTCAAAACATTATTTGAAACATTAGCCCTAAAATCAAGAAAGGGAGTGGCAAAAGCATGCTATGAGACTGTTTTTTTGTTGTAGGCAGAGGCTAGAGAACTTTGTCAAGATAATTTCATTGATGCATCTATGAAGTATTTGTTTTGAGACAGTTAAATACCTAAATATATATATAAAAGAGAGTACTTTATAGTATTTTATTCAACAAGTCATATTCTGAACCTGCTTAATATATGTACTAAGCTGAGCTAGGCAGAGACTCCCCAGCATTGAGCATAAGGCAAAAATCATCTTTAAACAGGACAGTGATCCATGATAAAGCCCATGCATAAAATACAAAAATCCATACTCAGTTTTAAAGAGGCCAT